>NW_026716592.1:0-16897 GCF_029784015.1 Lycium ferocissimum
TAGTAGATTCCTTTATGATTACGATTTTCGATTTGTAAATTAAAAAAAAATTTTCCCCAAAAAATATTTATGTACTTGTCATTTTTGCCTAACTAAGAGGTCAGTTTATGTATGTAATACGAGTCGGTATTTCGCTCGGCCTCGAATGTGGGGTCGGGTGTGCATATCATCACACCCTAGCAAAATCAGGGTGTGACAATTTGAACCCAATTAATTCCTTAGATTTCTCAATTAAAAAAAAAAATCTCTCATTCATCTTCTTCCTGCGCCATTACCACCAATGTGCCGACCGGATCCACTAGTTCACAACCACTGTCTCCGCCACCTCCTTCCCCAAATACTTTGTATCATCGCTTCTTCCTCTTAAATGCTTTGTTTTGTTCTAAAAAAGAGAGAGTCACATTTGGGTCCTTAAAATAATTAAGGCCATCTTCATGATGAAATTAAAGCCATCTCCATTTTTTCCGACAACGAACGGAAAAATCGAGCATTTCACCTCACCATAGACCTATAAGATTCCTCTATTACACTCTTACCTCCAAATTTCACGAATAAACGTACAAAAATGTCCTATTAATTAAGAGACTCTAATATGCATTACCATATGATCTAAAAATAATAATTAAAAAAAAATGGAATGTTTCCTAATTTTAATTGTTGATGGAAAGTATTTTTAATTGATTTGTTGAGTTGAACTCGAGCCAGATATGGAGTTGAGAAGCTTGGAGGAATAAAACCGAGACCCCATTGTTGGTTCTTTGGATTTGGTGTCATGGCGACTCAGAAGAAGAAGAAGAAGAAGGAAGGTGGCGTGGGTGGGTGGGGTGGTGTAGAAATTAGCTTTTTCCTTTCCTTTTAATGCATTCACGCGCTCAATGTCGTGAATTCCACGCAATGTGCCAAGCCGGCCCGCGTGTCCAAGTTGGCACAATAAAGGTTGTCAAGGGTTCATATGGTACGCCGCTTAGTTGAGGGGTCCAAGTGAAAAATATAGACAAGTTTGAGGGTCTATCTATGACTTTAGCCATTCTTTTTTCATGGGCCAGCATGGGAAAAATCTTTTCGATCTTAGGACCTCTGCTTACTATAATACAATGATGAAGTGTGTGATCATCTTATCTAAAAGCTTAAGCTGTTAGAGAGAATACACTTCTATTACTTAATTATATTCTCAACATACTTGGTTGTACATATGCAGGTGAATCAAGCACAGGCGACCACCATCAATTGATTAAACCATCACTGTTGTTCACCCGAAGTCTAAATCCGTACCCGACTTCTAAATCATATACACCGATCTTAATAGAGCTTTTGAGTTGGCATTTCCCTAAAAAAAAAATTACCTAATAGACCGATTTGGGTCGAGTTTTCAGACATCTCCCAACAATTGTTCTTCTGCATTGGTTCGCCATCACACCGTAGTAGTCTTTAGCCTTGAAATCACGGCCAGCATACCATTCTGAGTTGTTCTTCTTGCCTCAGCTTTTTTGTTCTTGTTTAACCTAAAGAAACCTGAGTCATGATTAGTTCGGTCAAATACCAGAGAACCCCAGTATAGGAGCTTGGCCGATGGTGCCCCATCCTAACCCTTTATTTGGTAGGGTTGAGCAAGATTTTTCGCCCATATGTGCGAGGCCAAAAACCCCGGCCTTCTCCGGCCCGCCGGCCTTAATTAGGTCACAGCGTATACGAAAAAGTAATAATAAATAAATAAATTTTTAAAAATATATAAGTAAAGCAAACAAAAAGAGAAAAAGTAATGAGAAAAGAATGTACTTACTACTAAGTAGTAATTAGAACCGGAGTAATACTTTTTAGTCTTAGAATTTATATTATGTTTAATTTCTTTTGAACGTGATCTGAATTAGTGATTAAAAATAATAATTTATATTTATTCTCTTGATATGGATTTGCACAAGAATGGGTGGTAGAAAATTTTATTTCATATTGCAAAAGTTTCATGTTCAAATTATACCAAAAATCACTCAGAAAATGTTATTTCGGAAGACGAAAAAAACTTAAAGAATCGGTCCGCCCTAGACAACCCGCTTAGGGCCGTGGGTTGGCCGCCATTTTGCAAGCTCTTCAATTAAAAAAAAAAGCAAAATTAAGTAGCCCATTTAATTCTTTGGCTTTTGAAATTTGGTTGGGTTTACGATCAACTAATATTTATCGAATTTGAAAAAGAGTCAAAAGAAATGGTTCGAGCCTCTTATTTTGATTTCTCGAACCGAGAGATCCATGAATCGTATCACACGCATATGGTACAAATGGTCCAATGGGAGCAAGGACTTGCGAACATTTGGAATGGTGCTAGGCAAGCCATTTTGGCTTGACAAATCTGCATGCACAGTTGTAGCATAGGAAACCTCATTAGCCTCAAATTTAATCCCCTTTTGGATCTCACCAGGTGGGAAATCCTTTGGATCTGTTAGCCGCCCCGTCGGAGTCCCCATCGAGGGAGACGGTTTGAGTAATGGTCGAATTTTAGGAAATAACAAACACTTGTACGGAGAGCTTTTTTTATGAGAGAGAAACTTTTTGGCTTATATTAGTAGTAAGTACTTGGAATAAACTATTTTCATAGCTGGAACACCCAAGGGCAAAAAAAAAAAAAGGAGGCCAAATTCAAAAAAAAAAAAACTAATTAAAAACGATGTTCTTTTATGCGGGCTAGAACGGTGCGAATTGAAAACAAAAACTATTGCTATGTAGAACGGGATGGGGGAGTTGATAAGTTTAGCACAGGTAGATGGATTCATTTTCCCTGCTGACTTTGTTATGTTCTATCGTCAGGTGGACAAAGGGGTCCCAATTGATAAAGAGGAAGTTCTGATCTCCACTTTCACTAGTTCTATCCCACAATCAAACAAGAACAGAAAAAGATTATTTTCTCTCATTTTCCACGTCTAAAATAATAATGTGAGATGACGACTCCACAAAACTCCTTTGCAAACCTTTGTCAAATCATCATATTCATTTTGAAATCCCCCTTCCCTTTTCAAAAAAGGGATGCGATATTGCATGTGTATATTTAGGGTCATTGTGGAATATCCCACTTATGCGTAAAAGAGTATTGACAGGTTGTTAAACAGCATCTCTCAACAACAAATAGGGCAAGACAACCAGAAGCATATAAGTAGGATCCCCTACTTTTTGAGAGCAAATTGCAAATATGCCATATTTGTAAAATTCTTCATGGAATCAGGACACTAGAGCAAATAGCCACTGCATTTGGTATTGTCATGTTGTTATTCCTTCTATTCATGAATAAATTATCAAAGGTTACTCTAGACTAAGGTCCCCTATTTAAAAGATTGTAACGACTCAAATAGAAATAGAGGAAAACCCTAAGGAACCAAGTGCAAGATTGCTCCCTGAACAGATTCTCCAGTAGACTAGCCGGTGGTGTCGCCGGCGAAGTGAATAACCAGAATGTAATAGAGAGAGAAAGGGAAAAACAATTTCAATATCAATTCACAATCTATCCATTACAAGCCCTAATTACCCTATTTATTTATACAAAGAATATAGCTAATTACAATATAACCCCTTGTCCATGTGCAAGTCACATGATACTTTATTTGGCTCGTCACAAAAATACAACCATGAGTAACAATATGTGAACAGTTTTTTCTTCCAAGAAGAACATACAAATGGAAGGTAGCATACAAAAAGCCTTAAACTCATTTGGTGGAGATGTCAATAACCCAAAGCACAAGTTCAAGAAGTATTGCTTGATTTCTAATTAATCGTACAATTTCATTGATTTAGCCAAAGGGAACAAAAAGAAACCACAGAAATTATGGACCCCGGGTTGGACCAAAGCAGAAACAGCCACCAGCTTGATCTTCAGGTATCATTCCTCCTCCTTTGCTCGTATTAATTGCTTCTAATAATCTTACTACCTCGTCCATTTCAGGTCGCTTTTGTGGATTTACATCCCAGCATTTCTTCATGACGTGCGATAGAGAACTTGGACAACATCGGGGAATTTCTGGTCGCAAGTTCTGCAAGAATAAGGTTTTAATAAAGTGAATCATTTAGGAGAACGCAAACCATTTGTGTCTTTTGGACCAAACACTACGAAAGGTGGCAATATGTAAATGATCAGAGCATATTAGCAGTAAGCCGAAAGGAATCACTATAACAACTGAACCTCAAGAAAAAAACAAATTATTGTTCTAGTATCAAAGAATGTGTAGTTAAACCAGCATGTCATGGACCTAATAATAGCAGAAGGAAGCAACCACTCCTTAGAAAAAACTCCAAGTTACACGTTGAACCATCCATCCAAGACTGATTGGCATTTGAACAAATGCAGGGACATGAATTTTCTACTTGGATATTCAGGTTACTTAAACAAGTGTAGACACTTGGATTTAAAGAAATTAAATACTATAATAAGAAAACATCATATCGAGTCAAGTTCCAAAAAAAAAAGCCACTATATCAATAACTATACAGTTTTACAACTGTCACTTGCAAAGTATAATAGGACATTTAGAAAGCTATATTCTTGACTTCCTGAGATTTGACAAGGAAAGTTCTATCCCTGGTTTTTACTCAAGATCTGAAAGATACATAAAGAAGAACCTTCATAGGACCTCATTTTATGTAATATAAAAGTACTTGAGAGCCTATTGGAGAGATGCATATAGACATTTGACCCCTCGTCAAAGACCGCTTCAGACAACAACACTCTGCTTTATGCATAACTCAACAGAAGCAAGAACGAATTAAAAAATACAGGGAAATAATGGTGTGAACAGGATAAAATTCGGAAGCAGGCGAACCTGTCTGACAACTGCAGAAGAAACTTCAGCAAAGCTAAGATCTGGATATGGAAGATCACAGCAATAAATCTCCCATAAGCAAATACCAAAGCTGTATACATCACATTTTCTGTTATAGGGCTTGCCATCAAGTACCTAAACGACGTACCCAGTTAGTCTCCTTAAGTAGTACATCAGAAGAATTGGATTTTCCGTGGATACAAAAGATTACTTGCAAAAAAAATAAAAAGTTGTAGATATCAAACACCACAAGTAAAAGAGAGGGTGGACTAACAATGATATGACATCACATGATGCTATCATGTCAAACATTCATAGCAAATCATACATTTCTAGTAAAAGAATATGTATACCTCTGGAGCCATATATCCAAGAGTTCCAGTTTCACCAGTCATGTCCCGAGGATTTTGCGCTTCAACACGAGCAACTCCAAAATCAGCAATTTTTAGAGTTCTATCTGTATCCAACAACATATTTTCAGCTTTCACATCACGATGTACAATCTTTTCCGAATGCAAATAGCTCAACCTACAAAAGCAAGAGGGAAACAAACATCATCCACTATAATGACTAACTCAATAATGTTAGACAAAGACATCTTACCCCCTAGACAGATCCAAAGCAAGTTGAATGACAATCTTAAAGGCTAGTTTCTTTTTCCTGTTTTTGAACAAGTAATTTTTCAATGTTCCTCCATGGAGGAATTCCACAAGTACACAACAAGCCCGAGAAGGAAGTGTGGTGTAGCCCTCAGAAGGATTCTTTGAAGGAATCTTAAGATTTGAAGTTCCCATAGAAGCACCAACAAACTGAAAATGAAAATGATAATCAAATATAATTTGCATTAGAAACTTAATGAGATAATTATAACGTACCAAATATGAAATTATGAACATGTGTTAAGCTACAATTGCTGCAGTAGGTTGATATTTAATTGTTGAAAAGCACACAATAAAGAAGAAAATATGTACTTTGGTAACATTTGGATGGTCAAGCTTTTGCCAAACAGTGACCTCCTGCTTAAATGATGCCCGCAAAGCAAGAGTTTCCGCAGCAGTGGTCATGCCATCCTCTCCCCAATCCAACAGCTTCACTGCACAAATAATATTACACAATAAAGTCTACAATTGGTGTTGCAACAATTCCACTAAAAGATGTTGGAGAATTTGCAGTATCTTCATTGACGGATCACATCAAGAACTAACACACTCAAAATCATTAGATCCAAGATAGCACCATCACCGATCCTTTAGAATAAAGTTCTGTCAAATGCCATATCCCAAATTCCTCCAAATGTATTTCACTCGATTTGTCAAGTAAAACTATCGTCCTATCCATCTTTAACTCAATTTTTTTTTTAATGGTAAAAGTTTCTTTTAACTCAAAGTTCATTTCAAAACGTCTTTCATTTTTGGTTCCTAAGTTCATTTCAAATATCATATGCTCATCATTATTGTAGACGGTCGGAGCTCAGAGGCGATGGTGATGAAAAGTTATGAGTGGGTGTCGGTTCATTCATGGTGGTGGAGTAGTCTTCTAGACTTTTCAACTTTCCTTCTGTTGTTTTGTTTGTTTTTGTTGGACAATTTATTATATGAATAAAATATCCCCAGTAAGTGATTACTTAGTGGTTTGCTAAAAAAAAAAAATGCTCATCATTAAGAATGTCATTATGGTGCTATATGATCTTAAAAATATGATACCTTTCACCCTAAATGTACAGCTTGTGATTATAAACATACAAAAAAGGATTGCAGTTTCTCAACTTTTTCCCTTTCTTTTTCACTTCGCTCTTTTTTGAGTGGGTGGATTCAAACCTCCCAACTGCATGAGCGCTCCATAGACACTATATAACCAATTGCAGTTGTGACGTGTACATATCTCCATTAGAACACTCGCAGGGATATTGCATATAGACATTTTTGCCTTTTTTCCTTTTTATGCAAGGATTGCATATTGACTTCTCTGAAGCATTTAATGCCAAAGTAGAAAATTATAAGACTAAAACGATTACTTGCGAAAAGTATCTTCAGTGAGAAATATCCTAAAACTCTTGACGTACCAAAAAAACTTTTAAACATGCTCATGTGCAAAGAAATCTCGTACATTAAGATATTGGCCTTAAGCCACATTGTAATGCTGGAACAATTAAGAGTTTTCCTTCTTCTCCTTTTTATTTATTTAGCTTTTTGTAGGAAACAAGAAAAACTATACCCAACTTTGCTACTTTATGTTTGATTTCCACCCAACAAACCCCTCACCCCAACAATAACAACTGTCTCACTCCCAAGCTAGTTTGGGGCAACTATATCAATTCTTACTATCAATTTGCTCCACTCTGACCCGTTTTCTTTCAATAAAACCCATTCCCATTCAGAAAAAAGGGAGAAAGGGTTTCTTCACTGTCAATGTATAGATCCTAATAAATGGTGGTGTAAGTAACCATGAATTAAAGAACTTGCAAGCCAAACATCTTGTTCAATGCTTCAAGCTTCTGGTGAGATCTCCGTAAATTATACTCCAATCGGAAAGAACTCCAAGAAGTTTCATTGATGCAACCAAAAGACAAAGCAACACATCCATCAGGAAGAACTTTTTATTACTTTTTTTATTACTTAGGCATTCCGTCAGTATTTGATAAAACAACTAAAATCTTGGAAAGCTTGACTTAGTCAATTGTAGATGCAAATTTTGTACACAAGAGTACTGGAAAGGATCTTGTCATCGTCATCAATCAAATAAATTAAGAAGAATTGGCAAATTGTATCATAAAAGGTTCGACTATAAAAAACACGGAGCTTAGTCTAGTTAATAGCCAATGTCAAATAATACTTTAGGAACAGATATATCACCAACCACAACAATGACACAAAACCGGTGACATGATCCTATAATTCTGTATGAAAACATGTAGTAAAGGAACAATCTATTTCTGGGAAAGGCGTGTGTGTGTGTTACCTGCAACATCTTGATTGTCATAGGTACCTCGGTAAACAGTACCATAGGTTCCCTGAGCTACAAGATACCTTATTTCCAACTTTGAAGGATCAATTTCCCACACTTCCTTCGGCCTTTGCATTTCCTTCTCCACATTGCTTGACCAAACTCTACTCAAGTGCTTCTCCAATTGAACATCCAAACTTTTCAAATCAATTTTATCCGCCCGGAATATCATATCATTGCTACTTCTCCCCATATTCTTTTCATCAATAGTTCCTAAGCCCTTCAATTTATAATCCTCAACTGTAGATACCTCTATCCACTTAGCAATATCCACAAACCTTCAAATATCGATGAATCAAGAATTCAATTACAATAAAAATTATTGGTCTAAAGATTAATCAAAACAGATATAAAGAAGCTTGAAATAGCTCACCACAAAAAAAGGTGTCTCAAAATAGCAATTCAGACAGGGAATAATATGCTAAAAAATACGCTTGAAAGGGTCAAGGAATGTAATAAGTGAACAATTTCTTTGATAGGAAATTCCAACAAGCAAACAACTCAGTCAATTCCATATAAAATTCATTTCCACATTTGACCTCAAACCATTGACAAATTATTGTCAAAGGAAGAAGCACTGAACAATTCAAAGAAAATTAATTAAATACTGATTTTATCTCTCTGAAAGACCTAACATTCTTTTACCAACAACCATCCGTTGATTGAAATTTAAAACCCAAGAATCATAAATTATTGAAAAGAAAAACAAAAAGGTTAAAATAAGGGTCCTTTAACCAACATCCAAAGACATGGACTTTAAAAAATACGCCAATTTATGTAATATAATTTGACTTGGTCCGAAATTTAAGAAAATTAAAAATATATTATTTTTTTTGGATAAAAAACTAAAAAAGAAAATGCATCTTAAGGGAGGAGTATATATTTAAGAAAGTAAGGGGGGAATGCCTGTTTGAATCAGAGAAGGAAAAGCCGTATACAGAAAAAGATATAATTAGCCATAAGCAGAAAGACTTGTAACGTTTTTGTATTCTTAGGATAATATTTTGCAGAAGGAAAATGTTTGGGAAGTGGGAATATTTGTTTGTGGAGGGGTGTTGAGAGGAGAGAGAAAAGCGCGGGGTTTGCCTAGAAATGTATTCTATTCAATGTGACAGCTTCACCCCATTCCAACAATTGTACTCTTCCGTGTAAATCCTTACACCTAAACTACCTTTAACACCGAAATTCTTCTTCATATAGAAAACATAACTACTGACCACTCTTATAAAATGATTATACCCTGTTTGGTCATGCATTTCGGGAGCCAAAATTGCTTCTTCTTCTTTTTTTCCAAAAAATATTTATTTTTATAAAATGAGGTGTTTAACTAAGTTTTTGAAAGAAAATAAGTGTTTTTTGGAAAGAAGCTATTTTTCATAAGCTAAAAAATGTACTCCCTCCGTCCCAATTTATACTAGGATTAACCTATTTGGGAAGTCAATCAAATCTTTCTTTGACTACAGTTTTCTTCAACTCTTTTCATATACTGTGAATTATCAACTATGCAAACTTATAATACTTTTTATGTACTTTTTAAACATGTAAATTTTATTATAAATTGCTCGAAAAATCTATGTTTGAATTTGAATCAAAGAGAGTCGTTTGACTCATAAATAGGTCAATCCTCATATAAATTGGGACGGATGGAGTAATTTTTTCAAAAGCATTTTTGAGAATATGTTATATTTTAAAATTAAATTATTTATATCTTTATACTTTGAAATTTCTACACAAATATGATGACTTAGTTATAAATCAACCCTTATATTTTAAAGTTAAATATTTGCAGGCCTTATGTTATGGAAAATTGGAAATCCAGAATCCTACACAAAGATAATGACTAAGCTATAATATACCCCACGTATTTAGAAATCGAACACTTAAACCCCTATATTATACTGTTTTCAAACTTGTACTATCTTCTTTCCATAGCTGAAATAATATTGATATGTTATTGGGTTCGGCCAATGAGTTGAATTTAGTATCATCATGGCTTAGATAAAATGGATCATGACAAAGTGATATCAGAGGTTAGGTTCATAGGTCATATGAGTCATGAGCAATATTTAGTGGAATCTTGTGGACCGGTACAAGGACGTTTTTACTTATCTTCGAGAGGCTGCACGGCATCCTAAGGAATTCCCCTTCTTTCTTTTTTTTTTCTCTTTTTTTTTTAAATTTAATTTCGCCCAATAGGGCATTTTATTTATTTAAGAAAAACAAAATGGTCCAAAAATGGTCCCATATTTGTCCAAATACCGAAAATAAATGAAAAATAAGAAACAAATATAATACTTGGACCAAATAAAAAATGTTGCCCTATTTTTTCGCATATGTTCCTCTCTCTCTCTCTCTCTCTCTCTCTCTCTCTCTCTCTCTCTCTCTCTCTATGTTCCGACCGTTGCCGATGCTGAAATGATGATCATAGACGATTCTGCTCACAGCATCGTCTTCTTGTTTCCCTTTTTCTGATTTGCATCCCAGGTGGTTGTTCCGCTATAGTTTCCCTTCCACAGCTCCAAGTAAGTCTTCTTCACCTGATGTTCTTCACTTCCATCCCATTTCTCGCTTATTGTTATCATGCCTAAACTGAATCGACACTTGTTGAGCTTGATTCTCCACCAACTCATCATGTGTTAGGTGTTGATGTCGATGATTCACTCCAGCTTCCCTTGTGAAAGATGAACACCAATTTCTACAATTTGTACCTGAAAAAATCGATAAGTGATTGTAAACAGACTCATGTACAATCTTTTCTCCTTCTTTGTTGTCTCTTTGCCTCTATGTGCTTCCATCCTTGGTGAACAACACCTCAACATATGTATTAGACCAGTAGTTCTCTTGATTTTAACTTTTGATGAGGCTATATACAAAATTAAGCTGTGATGCTTGCTCAATATTTGCCCATGATAATATTCTTGTATCTAAATCTCAATAAACGTATTGAAACTCCATTTAGTGTTTTAGTCAGATCCTTAAATAAGGAATTTGGGACTTGTCACTGCTTAGAATTTTCCTTTTGTCAACCTCCAACTCTTGAAAACTGTGACATTGAAATGATCCTGTATCAATTGCTTGATTAGCCAGTGCATCTGCTAGTTTATTTCCTTCCCTCAAAATATGTGTAAACTTGACCTCCATCCTCATGCTGATTTCCTTGATTTCTTCCACCCATGTTGATATAATCCATGGTGGTTTCAAATCCTCTGACAAAAACTACTGAATCATTTCTGAATTTGTTTGCTGTATTATATGATTCAACTGCTTAGCTTTACAGTACTTCATAGCTTCTGTGATTGCCCTTACTTCTGCCTCAGTGTTTGTAGTGATTCCTATGTCTTCTGCTTGTGGATACATCAAATTCCCCTCTGAAGCACTTAAGCATTTCTTTCTTTCTTTCTTTCTTTCTTTCTTTATCGTGTGACTTGATTTCAACTTGAAATATAAATCTCTCTTGTTTCATTCTCTCACGTGTAGCGAGCACACGTGCAATCATAGCTAGTGAGCAGGAGCTTGTACCTAAGGCCATGACAACTACAAGAGCTAGAGGCGAAGGCAGAGGATGAATTGGAACTCAGGTTGATATATAAGAATAGAGTTATTTGAAAGAAAACAAGAAAATAATGCGAAAAAGAAAATATGAAGATTAAAGACAGAAAATTAAAGATAGTGAAATTCGAGAATAAAATTTTCAAATTTCAAATTAATTGCTAAGAATCCTAATTAATTGTTGTAGACCTAACTAGCAGATTAAAGCTAATCATGTTTACTAGCAGATTAAATTCAAGGACTTAAAAGAAAAGTTATCTGAACTACAAATTGAATAATTAAAAATAATAGTTAGTATAACAATAATTACCTCATTCAATTAATCGAGTAAGAATGATAGATATCAAGCAAAGAATTAATCTTATACCACTTAAAAGAATCGTTCTTGTAAGATCGTAAGATGAATTTCAAGTAGTTAATACACAAAGGTGTAAAGGAAAGAACTTGCAATAACATTGATAATAATGTTGTGTCAAAAAGAACAAAATTCACCCCTATATATAGGGGAAAAGGCATGCAACCCTTTCTCAAATAGCATGAGATTTGAATCCTACTTTTATGAAAATAATAAGTAGTAAAACTTAACTAGGAAACTTCAAATTATGCATGTAAATAATGTCAAACTTCTTTCCTAACAAATTAAGGAAAAGTGACAAATCACGTGCACCAAAACACATGCTTATTTTGCACTACATTTGGACTTGAGTTTTATTGCTACCAAACTCACACACAAATATACGTGGTCATACAATTAATAAAGTGACTGAAGAATCGAGTGTCAAACCCAAGAGACTTATGATCAAAGGTTATCATGCTTAACTAAAACTAAATGTTTATTCAAGTATTTTCCCACAAGTGATTTTTGATTATTTATTTTTTGGTTAAATTCTCATTAGGTTTAGCCTAATTTTTTTTATTAATAATAAAAATAAAGAATACATCATCCAGAACATAACATCATGTCTAAAGTGTGGCTAGCTAGAATAAAAAATAACTGACTAATGAACAACTGCTTTTTAAACTAGCATTAACACTGGAAACTGATAAAACTTGTGTGTTGCTCTTCCTCTCTTTGAATCTTCTGTTGCTTCTTGAGGATTTATATTGGTTTGTTGTTGTTGTACACATCAGAAGTGTGACATCAATTATCTTTATGGCATTGATTTTCAAATTTAATATTTGACTCTTATTCATGTTGAGAAGTCTTTTTCCCTATGTTGATAGTGATGTAAGGGAATGGAACTTACTATATCAAGATTTTTGAACGCATAGTTTGCAAGGAAATCATAGCATGTTTCCTTCTCTAAATGTGTGGTGAATAGTGCTTGACATTGAGCCTATGCTTCTTGTATTTCCTCCACTATTTATACTATTATCCATGGTGTGTCCCACTTCCTATTCAGAATCCGCTTGAGAACCGATGAATTTGCCTCAATATTTATGCTTTTGTAAGCAGTTCTTTAACAGTGTTTAAGTGCTTCCCTGATTATTATTGCTTCTACTTTAATATTGGTTGTCATGAATCTCCTTCGCTTGTGCATATATTAAATCATCTTTGGAATATCTCATACAACAATCATATGCACTTCTTTCTGGATTTTCCGTGCCGACTCCAACTTTGTTACATGTCACGCCCCAAATCTGTCCCCAGTGCAACCGACATTTGATGCTAAGGAACCATACCAGAAGCACCTTATAAAATAAGTATACAATGAACTATCCCAATTTCGTATTTAACAACACATTTAAAGCTTAACTAACATTAAGACAATTATAAGTGGAAAATTGAAATAATATAAGTAATCATAAGTTTGAACATCCGCTAAACATGGAAAAATGCCCAACAAGTCAAACTGTGACTTCAACAACTACCCACAATACTAAAGTCTATCTATGGAGCTTCTAAGAGGAATAAATAAATAGTCTAACTTTAGATTTCATCCCGGAAACTTGAAGCAATAAAATATAAATATAGATGGGTTCCCACGAATAAGCATGTGGGCTCACCAATAAATCAGGAAAGCGGCAAGTTCATCTACTCTGTACGATCGTCAAGAACCTGCTCTTATTCGTTACGTAACATACCATAAAAAACAATAATAGTATGCCTGAGAAGTTGTTATTCAAGGAGTGTCTACGGGACAATAGCTAATATAACAAAATATACAAGTTATATGCATAATTGAAAACAGTATTAAGAAATAGTTCAAAACAAATGATAACATATCATGAATTTCAGTGTAAGTCATTGATGAAGAAATAATCACAGTGAATCTGTAACTACCCGTTTGGTCATTATAGTCTTTTCGGTGCTTTTGACCCTTGCCCGAGCTTGTTTAGCTCACATTTGACCCGAGGGGACCCATTGACACGCTTCTCGAGATCTTTGGATATGATTTGGGTGACTTTGTGGGAAATTTAGGCTTAAAGCGAAAAAGAGTTGATTCAAAGTTGACTTTTGGGTAAACGGACCTTTTTCGGGAATTCGTCAATTCTGAGAGGTTCGGATGGTCATTTAGAACTTATGTGTATATTCGATTCGGTTCCCAATGTACTCGTATGCAATTTGGGACTTGGGTTAGGAAATTGGTTTTGAGGTATCCGGGGTTGACTCGGTCAATTCCGAGGCCACGTGCATTCATATTGTGTTTTTACGTATGTCTGCATATATGGTATGTGAGCAGATGGCCTCGGGTAATAATCGGATTTCGGAATGAGTTTGTGAGCTTGAATTATTTTTTGGTTTGGTGTACCGCATGATATGCTCTTCTAATACGAGGGGGCTTACGCCATAAAAGCGATTAAGGTTAAATTAGCGAGTAACAATTGTAGCGGTAGGTTGACGGCGGAAGCGGGACCGTTATAAACATCGTGATCGCGAGAAGCGGTTAATGACGAGCAGTTAGAATCATTAAATGAGTGCTAAAAGCCCTAAATCCTTTATTCATTACCATTCCGAAAATAGAGCTATTGGGAGCATTTCAAGGCAAATCATTGTGGTAAGTCCTTCCATCTTCGTTGCTAGTCCATATTCCATTAATCACCTTAGGAATCCATTAATCATGCTAGTTTCATTAAGAGCTTGAGGATTAAAAGAGGGTTAAATGGGTTCTTCATTCTAGGCTATTAAATCTTGATTTATTGGTTGGGCTAGCTTCATTAAGCATGGAATTGACGATTAGAATCTAATATTGCATGATTCCTTTCTAATTAGTGGATAATTTATAAAATTGGAAGTTAAGGTTCATACCTAAATTTGGGGTTTTTGCTTAGAATCTGAATTTAAGTGATTTGTTAGTGCTCCTAGCTTATAATTGATGGGAATTGATCACCTAGAAGATTAATTTCATGTTTGAGGCCTATAGATTCCTTATTCCATTTTTCTAGTTCATAAACCCCATTCCATAGGTTAGGATTTGGGTCTTGAATAGAAGTAAGGTTTGAATGATGTTTCCTCTTGATTCTAATTTCATGATTTGGATATGTTTAGACTTTCATTATCTCAAGGCTCAATGGAAGGGAAAGACTAAGGTTTGATTATTGGAGACTTTTTGTTCCCTTTGGGGTAGGTTAGGTTTCCCTTGTGGGAGCTTGATGGACGATGTTTGATGATATTGTGGGAAATGCGTAATTTTTGGAGTATGAATTTGGGTTGGATATTGTCTTAGGTTGGCCTTGTTGTATTTTTTGGGGGCTACCCAAAAGTTGTGTTCGACTTATCTTGATCATTTCATTGGGTTGTTGCCACTTGAGACATTGAGTATTTGTGTAGTGATATATCTGACTATTACGGCTTTTGATTGATATTGAGAGAGATTGTGACTTCATTTGGCTATTGTGTAACCTTTTTATTGATATTACTTGTGGCCCCGGGACCTTTGGGTTAATTGGTTGTTTATATTACGGGTATTGTATTGATACTCATTTTCTGATACTTTATATTCTGGTTATGGGACTTGATGACAAGGAGAGGTATAGCCTCCCCGGGCTCTGGGAGAATGTAAAAGAAAGATAAGAGTCGGATCCCAGGCCATTTACAGCGAAATGAGTGCACGTTCCCCGGCTTGGGGGAAAGAAGAGTGTATGATGCTCGAGGTTTCGGGGATAGAGAAAGGTTTGATCCGAGGTCTTTTCCGGAGTGAGTGGGCATGGACTTGCGGGTCCCTCTGGGGTTTTCTGGGAGTGATGTTCTATTGTCGGATTACATGTGTACGGGGATACGCTTTCATTCTCCATATACATTATTATTGCTTTCCTTTTGGTTTCTGTATGTTATGATAGATTGTGATATCGGTTCGGAATGATTATCGAAACCACTGGGTTTAGATGTTATAACCTAGGTGATGACTTGTTGTGATTTGATTGTGATGTACCGGTTCGGATTAGTTATATTGAGACTTGGCACAGTTGGGTTTTGATTCTATAACATAGGTAATGACTTGTATCGTGGATATGGATTCGTGTTGACTTGTACTTTGTTGGTTTACGTGTTTATCTTGCTTTATTGTCTTTATAGGTTCAATTAGCGTCCCATGATACCTACCAAAATTTTTGTTTGTATTGACTTGCACTTGCCTTCTTTTAGAAGGAAACCGGGAGGATCCCCCTCTTCGTGGGGTATTCGAGGGTTTTTGATTCGAGTTTTCGGGGGATGAGGGCGTTTTCTTTTGAAGACTCTTTTTATTATGTCTTTATTCCATTCCGAACATGATTTGAGACTATTGATGTATTATTTTGCCGGCCATTCACTTTTTTAAATTTTTTTGTTTTTTATTTTGATACGTTATATAAGGGTCTTCTTCTTGTTTGAACAAATTTTGGGAACCCCACAGGCTCTTTCTCACTCTTATAAAAACTTTCTTTCTTAAATAAAAAATTTTTTCATATAAACTTCCTCCCAGCACAACCCTTTTCTTAAGGTATAATTTTTATTTTTTTCCTTTTTTTTCTTTATTTTATAATTCGTTAGTTTTGCCTTATAGGCTAAATATCGTTAATTACGTCCCCTAGGCTATTGAGATCATGGTAATAATGCTTTAATGCATCTGTCAAAGCCCAAAAAAAAGATGACCCAGGTTAGGTGAGATTAAAATGTTGCCTCCGGTGGTCCCTTTTTGCCGTTTAGCCCGGGGTGGCGTTTTAGGGCATGTTTTGGGCTTGTTCCCTAAGAACAACCCCAAAGCCGGGGGCGATAACCTAGTAAAACTCCTTCTCCTAGATGGCATCATGTGGGGCCGGTCTCTTTTTTATATGGGACGAGCCATGGTGTTTTTGTTAATGGTGATGTAATTAAAAGATTTCATACTATAAATTTTATAAATCGGAAAAAATTTTAAAAACGTAAAAAAGAGGGAAAATGATATTAAATGGATCTCCCTTTAAAAAGTGGACGTTCCAAAATTGAACCCGGGAAAAATTTACCGGATGGGGACTTTTGAGAAAATAGGTCTCAAAAGGGTTTTAAAAATCAAAAACTATAGTAGATAATGATATGCCCTTTGACTATTATCGCTTTATCAGCCCCTTATAGGAACCCTAGATTTATGTAC
>NW_026716593.1:0-16912 GCF_029784015.1 Lycium ferocissimum
AAACCCCTTCACTTGCTAAAATTTCCCAAAATTGCTAAAAATATGTTTTTCTTGCTTCAAGAACCACTCTACTTTGCTTAGGACCTTCAATGAATTGTTTGGCTAGAAGAGATAAATTTTTTGATGAAAAATTCCCAAGGTGGTTGTGGACATGGAGGTGGCCGAATGGCCACTTCTAGTTTCTCCTCTTTCTCTCTCTTTTTGTTCTTGAAATTTTCTTGAGAATTCTAGAGAATTTTTTGGTGATTAAGATGACTTAGTCATCTTTTAAATTATGAATTAAATCAGCATGGGCTAAATTTTGTCCATGGCCGGTTGGGCCTTCTCCTTGTTTTAAGAAAAAAGTCCAAGCCCAAATATTTTTCTTCCATGACAAATTGTAATTCATAAAACTATTTTCCAAATTCCAAATTTACCCTTAACTTCCTTTATATTTCTATGAGGCGTAGTGCGAATTTCTTCTGCCGACCTTTCTTGATAATTCCGCTTTAAATGCTTCATAAGCATTCATATGCCTAACAAAATAAAGATATGCCTTGCTTGTTATCCTCCCGCAATTGTCTTGAATTATCCGAAGTTTGCTACAAAAATGCGGGATATAACAATATACTCGATACGTATCTAAATGCGACCCCGCTTTTCTTCGAAATTGCGTTTTCATACCCGCGAGTAGATGCTCGATTTGGTGATCCTCCGGCTTAGGAATTCTGCTACGGCACTCTTGGAGAGCTCCATTGTTTGAACTAGACTATTTTGATACAAATCTTTTGATGTAGATTTATGTTTATCCGGGGGTACGATGGCTTTTTGTCCGTCGTATTTCACTTTGATACTCTTAGGGTACGTAGACATATGTGTGGGTTGTACATAGGTGTTGTTCAGCTGTGTCAGTATGACTTATTTTGGGATGTTCCCGTACGTAGTGGCAGCCTTGTCGGCTTGCGTATTGTGTTATCTTTTGATTAGTTGTGACTCCTCAGGAGATAGGTTATCTTGATATACATGACGTTATGAATCTTTAGTTGTTTGTGAAAGTTTCCATATTGTCCTCAGTTTTAGTCTGACTATATCTAACTGGTATGTATACGAGTGTCCAGCTCGGGCACTAGGCACGGCCCATGGGGTTGGGTCGTGACATTTATATATCATAATTAGATTATGACATGGCCAGCAACATTTTTCGTTTGGTTTAGTTCATTTTGTGTTAGCCAAAAACGTTGGCAACATTTTACTTTGGGGACAACTCCTTTGGAGGAGTAAGCTAAGGTTGCAAGCAACCATCATGAGCCAAAACGTACAGAAACCATGTATGGTAACTTTGGGGAATTTCAAAACTTTTTAGTAGCTTAATTCTTGAGAATAGGAGGGAAGCAACATCCCTATGTTGCAACAACATAATACACCCTTATCCAGCAACATGGAAATATTCACGAGATCAAGATATAATTTTCTTCAAGAACAACATACGGTTTGGCGCACCGCTTCAATCTCATTGTTCCAGTTTGTCGTGTTGCTGAGATAAAGATTTCTTCGAAGGGAAGTAAGGTGGAAGAAGATCATTTCTTGGCATATAAGGTAAGAACTATTTTCTCCTAGGTATATTTAAATCCATCCCGGTCATTGCTAAATTGTGAGATGGGAACTACGAAATTAATTGCGGGAAATCGGATAAGTTATTGTTGTTATTGTGTGGGCTGATTTTGGAGGTATATTTTTGGGTTATGTTGTGGCTGGAAATTGTTGGAGTAACTTAAGTATATTGCTGTTGTTGTCATTGATCGGTATTTGAAGGAAAGAAAAATTGGGGAAGTGTGTTTGATAATCGTATCCGGGCTTGTCGCTTGTCGTGAAATGTTTATGACTTGTTGCTGCTACATTGTATCTTTTTATTGATATATATACTTGCCTGATTGTTCTAGTTGTTGTTTTTGATATATGGAGTTTGGGAAAATGAGAAGAATGGGGGAGATGCTGCTCGTTTTGTTTTAGGATAAGTTGAATTTTCGTTATACGATTAAGAGAATCGTTTATGTAATTAACGATAGTATCATTGTTGTTAGATATAGATCGTCGAGCATATACGAGTTGAGTTCTTGAGTCGTTGAGGTAAGACCAGGTATGTTAAGGCTATCCTTTCTCTCATTTTGTCATGATACTTATGATATGAAGGAATGAACGAATAAACGAGCTTCCATATCACTCTACTCTTAGAAGCATTAGGAGTACTCTAATCTTTTGTTACACCTCGTAAGATTTGAACTTTACGACTCGCTAGGTGTTAGTGGTTTTATTGCTGACATTTGAGGTACCTCCAAGGATATATGAGATTATATGTGCTTATCTTATGGTGATGAGGGGCAATTATTATCACACCCCAATCTTACTAGGGTGTGATGGGCACCGACCCGTAACGGACTTGACGAACCACGACTCTTATTACGTATATAGACTCCCTTAGACTTTTACATTAATAAGAATGAAAACGTAGTAAAGCAGAAATTTTCTTTTGTACTCAATTCAAACAAAATCTATATTTATACGAAACACATAACATAACACTTATGACACATCGGTACATTTGCTGGAAGCGCTACGGCCCGTGACTCTCTATGCCCGGCTGCATGTACGCAAGTCTCCTAGCAATGGAAAATCTAGAATACAAGCTCGACTCGGCTACGCTCCAAGCGAACGGAGCTCGCCAACTCTGTTGGAACATCTTCTATGCTAACCATCATACGGTGTACTGCTTGCGGCCGAAATACCGCCCCAGAAGAAGAGGGTCGGTACGAACAATGTCGAGTGTGTAAGTCATGAATAGTAACATCTAAGAAATGTACATATGAACGATGGCTTGCGTGGAAACATAGAACACGTCATGGGATAACGGTAACTTTGTGCGTATGAGTGCCCACAAGGGCGGATGTCATGCATGCTTATCTTTCCCTTGAAAAAATTTCTTTCATATATATAGAAAATAGAATATATCATATTGCGGGGGCGTCGGCGGCCGATCCGTTTAACCATAAATATATATATATATCCGCGTCGGGGCGTCTCGTGTCGGGATGATATCAAGTCAGAGTATGGATACATGTGCGAGTGTGTATATCCCGGCGTCTATAGCGCTGCGCGCCCTTTCCCACATCTTCCCCCCCATATACATATATATACATATATATCATACCATAGCATGCGGGAGACGAAAAGCTATAACTCTATCGGAGTGACGTAAGGTCGGTAACCTCCGATTATATTATGGAATAACTATGGGCGCTTGTCTGTGTGAAGGAACGCTCAATATAAGGCGAGACTATTAATGGAAGTAATATCATGAGAAAACATAAAATAGGATCATAAGGCATCGTTTCGTATCTTTGTAGGAATCTTTAAAAATAGTCATTATTCACGAATAGAGTTGAGAATTCAAGAAATAGGCCGGCCATCACCCCGATCTTGATCGGGGTGTGATGGGCCCGACCCCACATACGGAGCCGAGCGAACCCTCGACTCTTATTACATAGATAAATTCTGTATCAATTAAAAAATAGGATACATAGTGAACTCAAATTATTTTTTTTATATACGCAAAGTCTATTGTCATGTGGGACCGTGACATGAAACATAATAACATATTAACCGGCGAAACCGTACGCAAAGTTTGTCACTCTATACCCTCGACTCTGTACGCAAAGTCTCTAACACCAAACAAAACATCATGGCTCATGTACTTTGACTCGGCGGCACTCGGAACAAGTGGAGCCTACCAACCCGCCGGAACATCTTGTATACTAGGCTTCGATTCGCACAGGTGTGCACGCGCGGCATGAACGCGACCCCCGAAGAAGAGGGGTCGGTCGAGCATTGTCTTGAGTATGTAAGACATGAATAGTAATATGATAAAGGCATATGCGGTACGAATAATAATAACGGCACAAACATACGGAGCTTATTTGGGGTAGATGTAGCAGTATGTGAGTGCCTTTCGGGGCGGACGCCATGCATGCCTAGCTTTTTCTCTTTCTTTTTCTGAACACAGTGTTTCTTATTCTTATACATGGAAAACAGATACTTTTCGGAAAACGGTACTTTTTTACTCGCAGTTACAGACGCCGAATACATCGGCTCTCCCACCCCCTTCCCCAACAGTGTCCCAACATATTATACATATCACATATACAGAAAACGGAACATTCCAGAAAACGGTGTTCTTTACTTACGTTCACGCACGCCGAGTACATCGGCTCTCCCCCCCCTCCCCAACAGTGTCCCAACATAGTATACATATCACATATACAGACGCCGTATCCGGCTCTCCCATATCCCGCGTCCGGGATGGAAGCCAGCTGATCAGGTGGACACAGTTGCCCTTCCCCATTCCCCATATACATATACATTCACATATACATATACATATACATATACATATACATATACATATACATATACATATACATATACATTTCCATGCACATATACGTGTATCATAAGGCGAGGTTACCAATGAAAAGTGTCATTATGAGAAAAACATCGAATAGGGTCACAAGGTATAGTTTCATCTTCTTAGAACCTTTATGGCGGTCATTCCTATAATAGAGTTGAGATATCAAGAAATCGTTTAACATTTCCATATTTTCATTTTTATAGCGAGAACATATTGTCAACGTATCTATCGTAGGCATTTTTCTCATTTTCGACTCCATCATTATCATTATAAGATCATATTCTTCGCCTTAGTCAAGGAATCATCTTTGTCGCACTTATCATGGACGTATGTTCTTTCTTAGCGTTATCGTTATCACGGTCATCGTAGACATTTTTACATTAGGACAGTCTTTTGTACCTATCGTTTAATAATCGGGACGAGGATCAAAAGTTTCCTTAGGATTCTACTCCAAACTAAGTCAAACGAAGCGATAGGAAAATCCGGGAACAATGGGCCCACCTCGGGCCGAATGAAGTAGCGTACCTAATTTACAGATGTTACGTGTTGTGACGTTACTTATGAGTATCTTAAAGTATTCGGGTCCTCTTTATGCAAGTTCTAGAGACTTGGGAAGGTTTTTCAACATTTGCACATGTTCTAGTTCAATTCCACTGAATGAAGGAGGGGAAACTTTAGGTGCGGATTCCGGAGAATAGGGTTGTCCCCGAGGCTCATATCCGACTTAGTACGCCTAAGACATGCCATAGAAAGAAGGGTGAAGTCTTACATACCTCTTTCCGCTCATATCTTTTTCCAAACTCAAGCTCCAAATTCGCCAAAATCTACAATTTGGTCATGTTTACCAAAACTTGATTAGTGCATTTAGAACTAGATTCTTCAAATAGCGCTTGGCTACCGAAATTTGCAAAGCACTTCCCCCGTAAATGCACCATCCCGAGATTCTAACTCGGCCAAATTTTAATCAACAACAATCCGGAATTCAACCCGGCCAAACTATCAACAATACCAACAATATTCAATTATTCAATTCAATTCACATGATTTTCAAAACGATTCAATCAACATAGCAATCCATCCAACACCTCCCAACTCAAGGAATACAACGACATATATCTTTCTTTCAACTTCATAAACTATATCAACAATCTCATACGCTAGCAACATCACTTCCATAAATTCAAGAAAACATATTGAAATCACATGGAACTCCGAATCGACCCACATGGTTCTACATCTTCAACATAAGTTATTAAACTCTTATTCTCACCATACAATTCAACAACAATAGCCAAGAACACTAAATAAATTTGGTTCATTTTTCCTTAAAAAAACAGCCACCATTCGGCCAACAATGACAATTTCAACATTTCATGAGTTTCATTCATTTTCTACACATCACAACAACACACAAACATGCACAACAACCAAATTACACTAAATAGAATTTGTTCATCATGCCTACTCCAACAACACAACTCACGTTCATACAACCCTTTATGATTTTTATCCAATCACATATACTACAACATACATATCATCTATAACACATATATAACATGTAGAGAAGATCAAAACTCACCTTCTTTCTTTTCTTTTTCCCCACGGCTAGGAACTTCTTTTGCAAGAACGGATAGTTTTCTTCTTCCAACAACTCCTCCGTGTCGTAAGGACCTTCTAAATTATGGGGAAAACAAGAAGAAAATAATTTTTCCATGATATTTCCACTCCTCTCTTTTTTTCTTTTTTCTTTTGTTTCTTTCTTGCTTTCTTTCTTCCTCTCAAAATATGAACACCCCTCTTATATATATACATGCACACGTGCCCACTCTCTTTTTTCTTTTTTTCTTGAATTTTTTGTTTTCTTGAAAATTAATTCTTGTCTTCTCTTGCGAAGCTTTCTGCACATGCACAATTACCCTTATTAATTAAATGTGGCACACACACATGCACCACATGGCCTTTTCTTGAATTATATATGAACTTTGTATATATTTTGCCCCAGCCTTTTTCATGATGCCACTTTGCAAATTTTTTCCTCTTTGCCCTTGACCTTTTTCAACATTTCCACAATACCAATATTCATAAATAATATACTCGGACATTAAAAAATCAACGTTCTCATATCGTCACTGAAATCATGAACTTGGAACCTTCAATCATGGAATCATCATTGTCATATTCATCATATAAACATTTTCTTCCTTGACATCATCCATGTCATTGTAGAACATATTCATCGTCCTCGTCATAGAGCTTACTTTGCCATAAATCTTTGTTTTGGGAAAATACGGGCACTTTGGAAAACATTTACGAGCTACCGGAGAAGAAGAATCACGCCTTGGAGTCAATAGATTGGTTAAAACACTATCGTTTAATAATCGGAATGATAACCAAAAGTTTTCCTTTAATTTTAGTGCGGAAACAAGTCAAATAGAACAAAAGGAGGGAATTCGGGGGTAGCGGGCCCACCTCGGGTCAATAGAGGTGGCGTACACCAAACTACATACAATAAGCTTCATGGAGCCATTTATGAGGGTTTTATTGTAATCCGGTTTCATTTGACAAGTTATAGATGTTGGGTGCAATTATTCAATAAAATGTGAAGAACTTAATTCAATTCTATTGAATGAAAAAGGGCTAATTTCAAACTCGGATTTCTAGAATTGGAGTGGTCCCCGAGGCACGTATCCAAGCCTATTACGTCTAAGACATGCCAAAGAAGAGAGGGTGAAGCCTTACGTACCTTTTCTGCTTCATTTGCGACTCCAAATTCAAGTCTCAAATCCGCCAAAATCTACAAATTGGTCACATTTACCCAAACATTAATTAAAGTCCTTAAGAATAGAAATCTTGAATCAACATTTGTCTACAGAAATTTCGGCAGCATTTCCCCTGTAAATGCGCCATCCCCGAGAATCTAACTCGGCAAATTTTAATCAACAACAATCCGGGAATTCAACCCGGCCAAACCAACAACAACACTAACAATTATTCTAGCAACACTATTCAATTCAATTCAATTCATTCACCACTCCATCTCTAACCATATTAAATCTTCACTTTTCATCATAAAATCTTCCACAACAACAATTAACATACCAAATGAAATTAGTTCATTACTTCCACCCAATGCACATACCTACACGGCCACAACAACTACATGCATGCTTTCATAAATTTTCATGCATTTTCATCCATTTCTATTCACTTTCAACAACAATCAACATACTACATATATTTAATTCATCCTCCCTACACTACACATCACACGGCCATATCAACAACTTCCATATTTTCATGAATTACATCCTTTTCTACACATTACAACAACTAAAATGTTAATTAGAATTAATTCGTCATAGCTTTGCCAAACCTCATCATTCTCGGCCAACATTATGCATACACGGCTACAACCTCTCCAAAATCATTCAACTTCCATTACTAACATAGCATCCACAACAATAACAACCAAACACTAGATAAAATAATTAAAACATAATTCCTACACCCATCCATAGGTACACGGCCACAACATAATTTTTCTCCTCCATGAATTTCATCCACTTTTACATGCTACAACACACAAAATCATCCATAACATATAAGAAAGGATTAAACCTTACCTTTTTCTTCAATTCTTCACTTGGCTAAAAATTCCAACTTGCATGAATATGTGTTGTTCTTGCTCCAATGAGCACTCTAACTTGCTAGGGACCCTTCAATTAGTAGGAAATGATTTTTAAAGAAAATTTTTCCCAAGTGTCTTGTTGCTCTTTCTATGGCCGAATGGCCTAGAGGTTTTCTCCTTCTTTTCTCTTGTTGTTGGTCTTCTTGAATTTTTCTAGAGAAGTAGGTGAAAATAAGATAACTTTCTATATATATATATACATGTCTTCCACCAATTTTTCATATTTATAATTAAGTCCTTCAAAATAAAAGTATGACCACATGATCCCTTTCTTTCCTTCTCTAGAGATTTCTTCCATTTTCTTGAATTTTTCTTAAAAATGAATAAAGAAGACTAAGTGTCTTCCTTTGTACACTTTAGTCCCCAAAATTCTAGAAATTTCCATGCATGAAAGATGAATATTATGGCAACTTGTCATCTTCTTTTCTTTCACATGGCCAATATGGCCCTCTTTGGAACTTTCATGAACCTTTGGTGAAATTTTTAAAATTTTCTTGAACTTTCCTCATGTATTACCATTTTACCCCTAACCTTCCGCATTATTGCCATGGGCCATTTTGCAAATTTTCTTTTTGCCCTTAACCTTTCTCAATATTTCCATACCACCAATGTTATAAATAATATTCCTAACAACTCGTTCATTAAAATTATTTTAGAACATAATCTTGTCCTTAACTTCTCACCATTCTTCAAATATCCGAACGTACGAAATACGGGCTATAACATCCTCCCCCCCTTTAGAACGTTCGTCCTCGAATGTTCAACTAACCTTATGGGCGCCATAACATTTTGGGAGGGTTCCTTTTATAGCTGCTCTTTCCTTTATGCCCGTTCTTTATCCTTTACCTCGTTTTTCTTATAATCGAACTCCTTGACCTTTTCATGAGCCCTTGCTCCATGTTGTAGGTTTTCCTACTTCGCCGTATCAACTTGTTATCCCTGTTCTTTCCAGGTCATTCCTTTTATGAAGTCTTTTTATCATACTTTACTCCTCTTCACATGTCTACTTTGAGTTCTTACCCAAACAATCTCGCGCTTTGTCCTAATTTCTCTCGGGAGAACGAGGTTTCTTACCTTTCACCTTCTTCTTTCGACACTTTGGTCTCTTTGTTTTCCATCTACTCACTCCTTCCTTTCCGAATATCGTACACATTTTCATCTCTATATATATACATTTACTATCAATAGCCCACAACGTACTTCCAAACACTTATTCAAGCCTATCCTAATTCCCGGAAGCCGGCGCATTCCCTGTCTCTTCTCCAGTCTAACCTACCTCGTTTTATGTGACCCCGTATAGCTTTTAGCCATTCCATATACTCTGATTTCCCTTAGGTCACTCTTAGCTTCTCATTTGTCCCTTATATCTCAATTTGTAAAACTTTTAGTAAACTTCCCGGGGGTCACCCATCCTGAAATTGCTCCCACCTGAGCACGCTTAACCTCAAAACTTTGGTGGGATTCGATGCCTTAGCGCTGATATTTTCGCGTCCGCTTTCTCACATGGCCTTTATTGCTCGATCTGAAGCTAATCAAAACTTTACAACTGCCGAGATATTTTCGTAATACGTCCTTTCTTCTACAATGACTATTTTGCCTTTTTAATTCCGATGTTCACTTTCCCGTGTGTATGACTATTTCTGTCCGGCACCCGGCTCCACGTAACGAAACAAATATATCATCCACGTCTTACCTCTTTTGACCTTCCATATCATCCCTTTTTTTTCCGCCGCTACTAGGTGTCTGCGAAAATCGACGGTTAGTATAAGGAATCTTATTTCTTATGACTTGGCTCTATCGCACGATCTAAGACAGAAAAGAAGGTCAACAATCCTAGATGCCCCGCAGCCTCCTGTTTATAAATGTGGCCGGCTTCACACCATAAACAGGACTCTACCGGACACGACTTTGCAGACAACCCTTAGACCGACCTGCTCTGATACCACTTTGTCACACCCCGATCTTACTAGGGTGTGATGGGCACCCGACCCCATATTCGGAGCCGAGCGAACCCGCTAACTCTTATTACACATATGAACTTATGAATTTTACATTAATAAGAATGAAAACATAAAATTTTTTTTTTCCATAAGTAAAATTCAAACAAAATCTATAGACTTACACGAAACACATAACATAACACTTATGACACATCGGTACTGGTGGAGCCGCTTACGACTCTCTCATCCCAACACCCACGACTGCGTACGCAAAGTCTCTAACGCAATCAAAGCATCATACAAGCATCTATACTCGACTCGGTACACTCCGGGACAAGTGGAGCCTACCGCCAACTCTATTGGAACATCTTTTATGCTAACTCGCATCATGCGGGTGTACCGCGCGGCATGAAACGCAACCCCCGAAGAAGAGGGTCGGTACGAACAATGTAAGGCGGGAATAGCAACATAGTAAAAGATATAAGCATGAATAGTAATCATATCGTGAGTAAAGAAATGTACATATGAACAATAGCCGCATGGAAACATAGAACATATCATAGAATAGCGAGTAACGTGCATATAAGTGCCCCTAGGGGCGGATGCCATGCATGCTTATCTTTCTCTTGAAAAACATTTCTTTCATATATATAGAAAATAGAACATATTATATTGCCGAGGCGTCGGCATTTAACCGTATATATATATATATATATATATATATATATTATATATATATATATATATATATATATATCCGCGTCGGGCATCCGCGTCCGGGATGATATCAAGTCAAGTACGGATACATGTACCGTGTGTATATCCCAGCGTCTATAGCGCTCTGCCCTTTTCCCCATCTTCCCCATATACATATATATACATATATATCATACCATAGCATGCGGGGAGAGCCCAAAAAAAAAGCTATAACTCTATCGGAGTGACGTAAGGTCGGTAACCTCCGATTATATTATGGAATAACTATGGGCGCTTGTCTCACCTTGAAGGAACGGTTAATATAAGGCGAGACTATTAATGGAGAGTAATATCATGAGAAAACATAAAACAGGATCATAAGGCATTGTTTCGTATACTTTGGAATCTTTTAAATAGTCATCATTCATGAATAGAGTAGAGGATTCAAGAAATAGCTCAACGTTCTCATATCGTCACTGAAATCATGAACTTGGAACCTTCAATCATGGAATCATCATTGTCATATTCATCATATAAACATTTTCTTCCTTGACATCATCCATGTCATTGTAGAACATATTCATCGTCCTTGTCGTAGAGCTTACTTTGCCATAAATCTTTGTTTTGGGAAAATACGGGCACTTTGGAAAACATTTACGAGCTACGGAGAAGAAGAATCACGCCTTGGAGTCAATAGATTGGTTAAAACACTATCGTTTAATAATCGGAATGATAACCAAAAGTTTTCCTTTAATTTTAGTGCGGAAGCAAGTCAAATAGAACAAAAGGAGGGAATTCGGGGTAGCGGGCCCACCTCGGGTCAATAGAGGTGGCGTACACCAAACTACATACAATAAGCTTCATGGAGCCATTTATGAGGGTTTTATTGTAATCCGGTTTCGTTTGACAAGTTATAGATGTTGGGTGCAATTATTCAATAAAATGTGAAGAACTTAATTCAATTCTATTGAATGAAAGAGAGCTAATTTCAAACTCGGATTTCTAGAATTGGAGTGGTCCCCGAGGCACGTATCCAAGCCTATTACGTCTAAGACATGCCAAAGAAGAGAGGGTGAAGCCTTACATACCTTTTTCCGCTCCTTATTTGCGACTCCAAATTCAAGTCTCAAACTCTCCAAAATCTACAAATTGGTCACATTTACCCAAACATTAATTAAAGTCCTTAAGAATAGAAATCTTGAATCAACATTTGTCTACGAAATTTCGGCAGCATTTCCCCGTAAATGCGCCATCCCGAGAATCTAACTCGGCAAATTTTAATCAACAACAATCCGAGAATTCAACTCGGCCAAAACCAATCAACAACACTAACAATTATTCCAACAACATTCCATTTATATTCAATTCAATTCATTCACCACTCCATCTCTAACCGTATTAAATCTTCACTTTTCATCATAAAATCTTCCACAACAACAATTAACATACCAAATAAATTAGTTCATTACTTCCACCCAATGCAAATTACCTACACGGCCACAACAACTACCAACATATTTTCATAAATTTTTACTCATTTCTTGACATTGCAACAACAAACAACATATTGCATAAAATTGGCCCCTTAATCTTACACAACACACACGACCACACACATACATATTTTCATGTTTTTCATTCATTTCTCAATACTACAACATGCATGAATTATTCTTTCAAGTATAAGAAATCATACTAATGTCTCACCAACTTCTTCCATAACCTTTAAACAATCACAACTTCATTTCCAATCATTAAATCCTCTTCTTTTTTTTGCCTTCCATGGTCATGGCCGAACCTCTCCTTCTCTTCTTTTTTTTTTTTTTTTTTTGTTTCCTTTCTTTCTTTCTCTCTCTTCACTCTCTTATGTTTCTTGCATGACAAATAAGTAGCCACCTCTCATATTTATATTTAGTCCCTTCCATTAAAAATATGATCACATGGCCACTTCTCCCTCTTTCTAGAAATTTCATCCTTTCTCTTGAAATTTTCCTTAAGATAGAAGATGACTTAATGTCTTAACTTGTACACTTTAGTCCACCTATATTTATACTTTGCCCCCATTCTTTTCTTCTTTTTTTTTTTTTTCATTCTAGAGCTTTCTTCCTTTTTCTTGAAATTTAACAAAAATGCCCCTTTTATCTTCCTATGCAAGCTTTGGCCCTTTTTAAAATTTTCTTGAACTTTTGTGTGAAATTACCATTTTACCCCTAGGCTTCCACATTATTCCCATGATGCCACTTTACAAATTTTCCTTTTTACCCTTAGCCTTTCTCAATATTTCCATACCTCCAATGTTCATAAATAATATTACTAACAACTCGTACATTAAAATTATTTCGAACATAGTCTTGTCCTTAACTTCTCACCATTGTCTCGCAATATCCGAACGCACGAAATACGGGCTATAACAATTATAGTCTAACCTGGAGAAAGAAAATCTCTTAGTATATTAGGAGTTTTGGAGTGAAACCAAAGCCTAAAATGATGTTCGGGAAGTCTAGTTTCCAATGCAACAAACCGCACATCGATCCGACTTGGGAATCAAGCGTTATGGGCATTTTAAGATAGACCGCCAGAGCAGGGATTAACTCTGCGCAAAAGCTCCTGGGGGTGGCGCGAACACGCATAGGAGCCAGGGCACAATTCAGCGCGAATGCGCCCAAAGGTGGCGCGAACGCGCTGAGCAAATTTTACGTCGGTGCAGGCAGACCCTAGAATCTTATCAAAGGGGGCTTACCCACTTATTTTTCATAAAAAGCACCTCAAAACTCTCTCAAATATTATGGAAATTTCTCCCAACTTCCATACATCAAATTTTAGCCCAAATCAAGTTTAATCTCCGGATTCAGATTCGGATAGCATATACTTGACCGCGGTATGTGTATAGGTGATTTTGACAGTCTGGATTATGATCAGTCGATTAATGTCAGCTCATATGATATATTTGATTTTCCGTATATATATGAGACAGAAATGTTTTTCAAAGAAAGCGAAGCATTTTGGCATTCTGATTATCCTATTTGTCTTCTGGACCCTTTATGTATGATTTGGATGTTATATGTCAGTACTTTGGTATTCGGATTTTGGCCGAGTTGAATTCTCGGGGTTGTTGAATTTATAGGGGACATGCTGCCCGAATTTCTGTAGATAAAATGATGACTTGGAATTGAATCCTTCGGTGCTTATGACTAATGGTTGATGCTTAATGACGTTGTTGTAGATTCTGAGAAGCCGAGACTTAAGTTTGGATTAACTTAGGAAGCGAACCAGATATGTAAAGCTTACTCTTTCCTTCTTTTGGCATGTCTTAGACGGAAGTAAGGTATGACATGATTTGTGCCTTGGGGTAACTCCACTCTTAGGTCCCGAGCATGTTTATGATTCTTATTTGTTTCTTAATGTTGACATTCTACATATGTTCGGACTATGGTCCTTAAGTCTTATGCATGATTGAATTCCAATGTCGCACAAAGAATTTTTTTTTTGTTCTTAAAAGATCCTATGTCTAAAAATGTCTGTAACTTTCATAGACAGAACCGGATGGCTTTAATATGCTCATAAATGATCCTATAATATATAAGGCCCGTAACTTTCATAGGCGGGCTCGGATTGGTTTGACGTATGACTATGATCCCTACGGTTCCTTAGTATGCTTATGATGTTTGATATGTTTCCGAGTAGTGTCCGAAGGGCATTTGATATAATTATTGTCCCGATTTTCAAATGATTGTCCGTTTAGACTATTTCATTGAGTCTGTAATGATGATTTGTGTGCATATGGTTTCTCACTACTCGCTCGTGCCAACCTCGATATGTCCTTCCACTGCGTCCCGGCCGTGGCACGTATTCGTGCAATTTCTTTGCATTGTTCACCGCGTCCCTCACTAGAGGGCGGGGCACGTTATATATAAATATATATATATATATATATATATATATATATATATATATATATATATATATATATATATATATATATATATATGATATGATATGATGACATGATGAGATGGGGGAGGCGGCCAGGATGGCATATGATGACTTCATTCACCGCGTCCCTCACTAGAGGGCCGGGGCACGTTATATGTACATGATATGATGATTTTACTTACCGCGTCCCTCTCAGAGGGTCGGGGCACGTTATATGTTCATGCATATGATGATTTTACTTACCGAGTCCCTCACTAGAGGGCCGGGACATACTATATGTTTATACTATGATTATATGATATTGACATGCATGATATATGTTTTCAAAGGCAAGTCTTATGATTTTCCATATTCTTTACTTCAGTATGATCCCGCTCATCGTATTCCATGCTTTACATACTCCACTAATATTCCGTGACTCACTTTCTTCGGGGCTGCGTTTTTCATGCCACGCAGTACACCCGGATAGTGAAGATGTTAGTAGAGGATGTTCCTGGTTGGCGAGCTCCATTTCCCGGAGTGTTGGAGTCGAGTGCTTTTGCTATGGTACTGGAGTTACAGAGACTTTCGGGACGATTAGCAGTCGTGTGTATAAGATATCAGTTTTGTAAGCGGCTATGTAAGCCGATGTATTATTATGCATTGTGTTACAAGTTTCGTATGTTCTGATTTTATTTGATTTGATAAAGATGAAAAAGCATATTGTTCTTCGAAAAGCTTTCAATTATACATTTATGTCATGATTTGGGGGCCCAGCATGTTTACGAGTATTACGAGAGTCAGCGGGTTCGCTCGACCCTAAATAAGGATCGGGTGCCTATCACGCCCTAACAGAAATTAGGGTGTGACAAGAAGATTATGTTTTCATGATGAAAATGATAATGATGATGATGATTCCGTTCCTAGAAGTTTCAAAGTTTATGATTTTAAATGTTATGATGAGACTGTTGAGCTTATTTCATGATTTTCTTGATTTTATTCATTGTTGTTGATCTCACCTTATAATAATTGTTCCTTCAAGATGAGATATAGCGATGATGATTGTTCTATAATGTAAATCGGAGGTTACCGACCTTACGTCACTCTGATAAAGTGGTAACTTTTATTTGGGATCCCATGCATGCTACTTATATTATATATGTATATGAGGTCTATATATGTATATAGGGGATATGGGAAAAGGGCGAGGCATTATATACGCATAGCCACCTCATCAGTTGGTATATCATGACATCGTCCTGGACGCGGGATGCCTGGAAGCTGGATATATGGGTATGGATCGGGCAGCACGTTCCGCAGCAATATATATATATATATATATATAGATCGGGCTGCACGTTCCGTAGCAATATAAAATATTTATGGATCGGGCTGCACGTTCCGCAGCACTATTATGTTATACAAGTATGAGAAAGATTTTTATGGAAAGGCTAAGCATGCATGATATTCTCCCTAAGAGGCAATCAGACATACAGGTTATCCTTATCTCATGTTATGTTCTATATTTCTTATTATGTGGTTATTCATGCCTTACATACTCAGTACACTGTTCGTACTGACGTCCTTTCTTGTGGACGCTGCGTTCATGCCCGCAGGTAGACAGGTAGACGAGTTTGATCACTAGGAGCTGTATCAGTGGCATCTCAGAAGCGCTCCAGTTGTTTTGGAGGTGCAGTCTTTTGGTACTACTCGTTTGCACATATATACTTGGGCATGGCGAGATCCTGCCCTGTCATATGGATTTGTGTATTCTACTTAGAGGCTCATAGACATATGTATGCCGTTAGATGTTTAATAGCTTGTTCAGCTCTTATTCTTTGTATAATATTTCGGTAATCTCGTTGGCTTATGCTTATGACCAATGTTATTGATGGTTGTTGTCACACCCCAATCTTGATCAGGGTGTGATGGGCACCCGACCCCGTGTACGGAGCGAACCCGCTAACTCTTAGTACACACATGTATATTGGAATCATAGGACAAAATAAAAGTAAAATACATAGTAAATTTTCTTTTTAGAAAGTAAATAACACATCAACCAATGGAACCCTGTTTTTAGGTCGACACTCTAAACCCACTCGTCTGCAAAGTCTCTAAGCATGTAATCATGGACCACTAGCACGTGTATGCTGACTCGGCAACTCTCCGGGGTGAGTGGAGCTTGCCAACATTCTTTGAACATCTTCTATAATAACTTTTACTCGTGGGGGT
>NW_026716594.1:0-17028 GCF_029784015.1 Lycium ferocissimum
GAAAATGTTTTATGTACATATAGTTTCTCACTACTACGCCGTGCCGCCCTCAATATGTCCTTCAATCGCGTCCGGGCCAGGGCATGTATTCGAGCACCTCATTGCATTGTTCACCGCGTCCCTCACCGGAGGGCGGGGCACGTTATATTTACCGCGTCCCTTGCTAGCGGGGCGGGCATGTTATATGATATGATGATATGGGAGGGTGGCTAGGATGGCATATGATGATTCCTTTACCGCGTCCCTCGCTCGAGGGCGGGGCACGTTACATGCACATGCATATGTTATGATTTTGATTTACCGCGTCCCTCATTAGAGGGCCGGGGCACGTTACATGAACGGTTTATATATGTGTGTTATGATTTTACTCACGCGTCCCTCTCGCAGGGCGGGGGCACGTTATATGTTCATATGATGATTTTATGACATTGATATGCGTAATACATGTTTGCAAAGGCAAGTTTTATGATTTTGTACTCCTTACTTCGGTATGATCCCTTCTACGTGTCATGCTTTACATACTGTTCAAGACATATTCATCGACCCCCTTTCTTCGGGGCTGCGTTTCATGCCGCGCAGTACGCCGTATAGTGAAGACTTTAGTAGAGACATTCAGCCGGGATCGGTAGACTCGATTCCTCGGAGCGCTACCGAGTCAGAGCATTATGTTATGACAGTTTGTATATGTTAGAGACTTTGCAGACAGTGTTGTGGGTATAAGACGTCGGTTATGTCAGCCGACGATTTGTTACGCATTGTATTATAAGTCCTATATTGTTTTATATGTTCCAGATTTTCATTGATTCGAGAAAGGAAAAATGTACACTATTCTCCGCAAAATTTTCATTATGTATTTGTGTCATAATCTAGGGCCGGTGTGATTATAAGAACTATGTGAGTCAGCGGGTTCGCTCGGCCCTAAATAAGGGTCGGGTGCCCATCACGCCCTAACGGAAATTAGGGTGTGACAAACCCGGCCAAACCAACAACAATACTAGCAATTATTCTAGCAACACTTCAATATTCAATTCTATTCTATTCAATTCAATTCAATTCAATTCGCATAATGTTCCAACAACTCAATCGACATACTACTTTATCCGAAACCTTCAATTTCACCAACAACCATGCATTTCATTATCATTCATATACGTTAACTTCAACAACAAACTTCATTCTACGTCACATAATCCATAACGACAACAACTAGAATGTCAAATAAAATCAATTTACTACAACTTACCAAACCCTCTACCATTCGGCCACAACAACTTCTTACATATTTTCATGCATTTTCATCCATCTCTATACATTCCAACCACAACAAAAGACTAAGTAAAATTTATTTATTTTTCCCATGCAACACAACCCGCACACACACGGCCAACTCATGCAACACACGGCCACAACTACCATCCACAACACAACAACCAAATTACTAAATAAAATCCATTCATCACATCTATACAATACAGCACATATTCGGCACACCACACGACCACATTACCATTTGCATGTTTTCATGTTTTTCATCCATTTTTCCATACTACAACATGTACCAAATATCCATAGCACATAAAAGAAAGTTGGTTCTTACCTTTTCCATTCAACTTCCCTCTTGGTTCGGGTTTGTATATGACGTCAAGGAGCCTTCTACTTGCTTCAACACTTACTCCATGTTATAGAGGGCCTTCCAATTAGTAGGAAAGATGGAAGAAAATAATTTTTCTTAGCCAATTCCATGGGCCCAAATTTGGGGAGCTTGGTAGAGATGCTCCCCCTTTTTTTTTTTTTTTTTTTCTCTTTCTTTCTTTCTCTCCACTCTTTTAATTAAAAGATGACCTCCCTCATATATATATAGTTCTACAAGCATGTGAGGGGCACATGCCCTTCTCTCCATTTTTCTAGAATTTCCTTTTCTTTTTCTTTTCTAGAATTTTCTTAAATGCACAAAGATGACCACTTGTCTTGTTTCATAAGCTTTGGTCCAACATGGCCTTTTTCTTGAAAACTTTGGTCCTTCAAGAACATTCTTGAACACTTTGTGAAATTACCATTTTTCCCCTAACCTTCCACATAATTCCCATGATGCCACTTTGCAAATTTTCCTTTTTACCCTTAGCCTTTCTGTTATACCCCATACTTTGTACATTGGAATATTCTAAGATGATTGCGACGAGTTATGGACAAGACTTTTAATTTCCGATTTTGTTGATTTTGTCTCAATGCATAAGTCGCATATTCATCTTTTGTTGGCATGAAGTGTTAAGGGTAAGGTTGGAATAAGGAAAAATTAGAGAATGAAAGTTGGAAGAATTTGGGACCTAAAAATGAATTATGGAAAGTTGGCCATTATTTGAAAAATTGGCCAAGTGGCCGGCTAGGTGTGTGTGTGTGGAGTGGTGTGGGCCATAGGGCCATGTGTTTAAATTATATATGTAGCCAAAGATGACTAAGTAAGTCATCTTATTCACTTCCACCCTTGAGAAAATTCAAGAAACCTTGAGAGCCAAGGAGAAGGCCATTCGGCCATGGTAGAAAGAAAAGGGAAGATCAAAACTTCTCTTCAAAAAATATTTTCTTCTAGGTTTCCTCCTAAGTTGAAGGTCCTTGTTAACATGGCATAGTTGTTGGAACAAGGAAATCATTTTTGTGCCTTGAACAAGATTCTAGCCGAGAGTGAACAAGGTGGAAAGGAAAGGTATGGTTCAATCTTATTTTTCATGTCTTATGAATGATTTGCGCATGTTGTGGTATGTAGAAATAAATGAAATATATGAAGTTGTGATGTTGAAGTGGTAGTCGTGTGGTATAGGTTGGCCGTGCATGTGTAGAATTGTGTTGGAGTAATGAATTAATTGTATTCAACGTGTTGGTGTGTTGTTGTAATGTGTAGAATGTGGATGAAAACCATGCAATGTGTGTATTGTGGTGTTGGCCAAAAATGGGCTGATTTGGTGTAGGTATATGGACTAATGTGATGTAGTATGTTTGGGTTGTTGTTGTTATATAATTTATGATGTAGAATAAAGATTTGATGGTTCAAGATTGGAGTTGTGATTGTGCGGGCTGTTTTGCTAGCTAATGTGAATTAAATATGCTTCCCTATATTTATGGTAATAATGTTGTTAAATGTGTGGATTGTTGGTGTCATCGATGAAATTGGAAGAATGAAACGTATTGTTGATGTCCCTATGGAAATTGGTGGTTTCGGGTGGCTTGGTATATTGGAAGGGTTGTTTGGAATGTTATGTGGGTTGTTGGAAATGTTATTGACTCGTGTTTGAAAGGTTGAATTAGTATTTGAATACGCGATCGTTGATATTAGTTTGGAAATATGTAGTTAAGTTGAATATAATTGAAATGTTGTCAAAGAATGTGGAAATGACTTGTTAGTGCTAGAATGCGTTTGAAATTACTTATTGATGTTGTTGGAATGGTTGTTGGTATTGTTGTTGAAGATTTGGCCGAGTTAAATTCTCGGGGGCGTCAAGTTACGGGGGAAGTCTTCAAAATTCCGTAGCAAAAGTAGTGGTTTGGAATCGAATTCTTTGACGCTTATGGCTAATGTTCGACGCCTATTCTGTTGTTGTAGATGTTGAGAAGACGAGACCTACGTTTGGATTAGCTTAGGAAGCAAGTAAGGTATGTGAAGCTTACCCTTCCTTTCTTTTGGCATGTCTTAGACGGATTAAGGTATGACATGATTTGTGCCTCGGGGTAACTCCATTCTTAAGTTTCGAGTATGTTTGTGATTCGTATTTGTGTTTGATGTTGGTACCCGTAGTATGGTCAGGCTATGGTTCGTATGTCCTTGATATGATTGAGTTTGAAATGCTGCGTAAGCGATGCTTATATGTTTCTTAATATTCGTATCCTTAATGCGGTAGAGTTATGATCCTTACGTCTCTTGTATGATTAAATGTCTAAGGTTGCAAAAGAGTTATATTTTCAAAAGAGTTTTGTTTTTAAACAAGATATGTCCCTAAACGATTTCGAAACTACGAACGTTCATAACTTTCGACTAAGGGCTCGGATCGCTTTGATTCTTTCGCAAATGATTTCATGACGAGTAAGGACTCAAATTTTTATAGGCAGGCCCGGATTGGGTTGACGCTCGTCCGTGGGTCCCGCAGCTTTTCTATGTTGGTTTTGAATGACCTAGTTTTTTTAAAAAGGGATTTAATACGACCACTTCTCCGATCCCAAGCATGATTATTTATTTACCTGATGAGTTGGAAATAAGGGTTTTACGCCCATGATTTTGATACGCAACTATGGTTTTTGAAGTTCGGTTTGATATGCTTCCGAGAGAGATTCGGAAGAAAACCCGATTTGACTCGTTTTGATTTGAACTAATAGTTCGCTTTGGTTATTCGGTTGAGTTTGAAATGATGATTTGTATGATTATGGATACTTACGATCGCTCGTGCGTTCGTTATTACCTCTTTCACCGGATCCGGCCGGTATATGATCGTGCGCTCTATGATATACTCGGGTGTTATCTTGTGTTAGGGTTCCGAGACCTCGCCCGTAGGGCCGGGTTCCGTTTATGGAGTTATCTTTGTGATATGGCTTATGATATGTTGTGATGGTGTGTTATGTTCGGAGTGTACGGAGATTTGAAACTTCTGGTGTTATGCTGTGTTGTGGCGCCAGACAGGGTGGCGACCACGTTCTGTCCGCCGGGTCCTATGGACCGCATTTGATATGTGATGATATATGATGATATGATGAGTTTGTTCACCGATGGTGGGGCAAACCCAGTGGTGGGGCAAACCCAATGATGAGGCAAAATTCCACATTGGTTTAGGCAAATCCCACATTGGTTTAGGCAAATCCCACATCGGTTAATGTTATTTCGAATGTGATTAGGATGTGTTCGGTATGAGTATGTATGATTTGTGTGTCGGATGTGAGTCGGGTAGTTGGGTTATTACGACTTCGCTTTCTCGTACTCCCTACTTTGATTATGACCTCGTTTGATGTATGCTATGCTTTTACATGCTCGGTACATATTTCGTCATCGACCCCCTTTCTTCGGGGCTGCGTTTCATGCCACGCAGTACCCACGGATGAGTCGGTGATGTTAGCGAGAAGATGTTCCATTTGGATTGGCGAGTTCCATTTCTTCCGAATGCTGCCGAGTCCGAGTGCTTGTATGGTATCTAAGATGTTAGTAGAGACTTTGCAGACAGTGTCGAGTGTATGATATGTCGGGTCTGTTTTGTAAGCGGCTATGTAAGCCGGTGTGTTTGTATGCATTATGCTATCGATGTGTTTGGCAAGCGGCTATATAAGCCGAAGTACTGTTGTGCCTTATATTACAGTTTCCATACGATTGCAGATTTTATTCGGTTTGAAAAAAAAAACGAAAGGCACGTTTGTTTTCTGAAAAATTTTCATTACGTGCGTATGTTATGTTTTGTGGGCCCAGTATGGTCATGAGTATTACGGTAGTCAGCGGGTTCGCTCGGCCCTAGGTAAGGGTCGGGTGCCCATCATACCCTACCGGAAATTAGGGTGTGACAAAGTGGTATCAGAGCAGTTCGTCCTAGGGGTTGTCTGCAAAGTCGTGTCAAGTAGAGTCTTGTTTATGGTGTGTTGCGCGCCACATTTATAAGCAAGAGGCTACGGGGCATCTAGGGTGGTTACTCTTCTTTCACATCTGAGATCGTGCCATAGAGCCAAGTCATAGGAGATGGGACTCCCGATTTGTGATTGCGGTGAAGAAGGGCAACGATAGAAGAAAACGATCGATGATGTTGGAAGTTACAAAGTACGCGAGTAAGTAAAGGTATGAAAGATATATGTTAGGAAAGATATTGAAGTTGCGATCGAAATACAAGTTGAAGACTAAAGGGGAAAGCAAACAAGAAAGTGTAACAAGTCCGTTTGAGTTGGGCACACGAGGTATGTTTACCATTTGTGTCTTTGTTGACGATATTGGGAGCCCTGTGTGGCTGCGATATGGTATGATATGTGTATATATATGTTGGCCCTGTGAGGCGCTATTGGTATTTCCTGTGTACAGGTTTTGAGATAGCAAGAAATATAGAGGAAACTCGGCCGAAAATTTTTAAATAAAAGAGAATGAGATATAGGTTTGTAATACGACTTGAAAGGTCGTGTCGACGATAATGATAAGATTTGACTAAGCTACAAAGTACAGGCGATATCGAAGAAGAAGTGATAGTATGAGTAAGACAAGAGTAAGGAAGGCTAAAATAGTAATTGTGTTATAAGAGCGTGTTGAAATGTAAAGGCTTCAACTTACTCCAGATTATGTCTTTCAAGGCCATGTAGTGAGGTGGACGCGATTATACTAGCATTATAGCACCGTATTTCATTAGAAATCCAAAGTTAAGCGTCTTTGAAGTGAGAGCAATTTTAGGATGGGTGACCCACGGGAAGTTTTTTCGAAAATTTTACAAATTCGGACGCAAGAGGCAAATGAAAAGCTAGAGTGGCCTAAGAGAAATTAGAGTATGTGGCGTGGGCAGGGAACCTTACGAGGTCGCGTAGAACGGGTGAATTAGACCGGTAAAGAGAAAGAAAGAAAGACGGTCGGCTTATTAGGGTGAGTTTGAGTAGCGTCTGGGAATATTTTGTGGACAAGATTGCGTGTTATGGTAATAAAGGAAACCCCCCGAGATCCTCAAGACCCTATACGACTAGTTGAACATTCGAGGACGAATGTTCTAAAGGGGGAAAGGATGTTATACCCCGTACTTTGTACATTGGAATATTCTAAGATGATTGCGACGAGTTATGGACAAGACTTTTAATTTCCGATTTTGTTGATTTTGTCTCAATGCATAAGTCGCATATTCATCTTTTGTTGGCATGAAGTGTTAAGGGTAAGGTTGGAATAAGAAAAAATTAGAGAATGAAAGTTGGAAGAATTTGGGACCTAAAAATGAATTATGGAAAGTTGGCCATTATTTGAAAAATTGGCCAAGTGGCCGGCTAGGTGTGTGTGTGTGGAGTGGTGTGGGCCATAGGGCCATGTGTTTAAATTATATATGTAGCCAAAGATGACTAAGTAAGTCATCTTATTCACTTCCACCCTTGAGAAAATTCAAGAAACCTTGAGAGCCAAGGAGAAGGCCATTCGGTCATGGTAGAAAGAAAAGGGAAGATCAAAACTTCTCTTCAAAAAAATATTTTCTTCTAGGTTTCCTCCTAAGTTGAAGGTCCTTGTTAACATGGCATAGTTGTTGGAACAAGGAAATCATTTTTGTGCCTTGAACAAGATTCTAGCCGAGAGTGAACAAGGTGGAAAGGAAAGGTATGGTTCAATCTTATTTTTCATGTCTTATGAATGATTTGCGCATGTTGTGGTATGTAGAAATAAATGAAATATATGAAGTTGTGATGTTGAAGTGGTAGTCGTGTGGTATAGGTTGGCCGTGCATGTGTAGAATTGTGTTGGAGTAATGAATTAATTGTATTCAACGTGTTGGTGTGTTGTTGTAATGTGTAGAATGTGGATGAAAACCATGGAATGTGTGTATTGTGTTGTTGGCCGAAAATGGGCTGATTTGGTGTAGGTATATGGACTAATGTGATGTAGTATGTTTGGGTTGTTGTTGTTATATAATTTATGATGTAGAATAAAGATTTGATGGTTCAAGATTGGAGTTGTGATTGTGCGGGCTGTTTTGCTAGCTAATGTGAATTAAATATGCTTCCTATATTTATGGTAATAATGTTGTTAAATGTGTGGATTGTTGGTGTCATCGATGAAATTGGAAGAATGAAACGTATTGTTGATGTCCCTATGGAAATTGGTGGTTTCGGGTGGCTTGGTATATTGGAAGGGTTGTTTGGAATGTTATGTGGGTTGTTGGAAATGTTATTGACTCGTGTTTGAAAGGTTGAATTAGTATTTGAATACGCGATCGTTGATATTAGTTTGGAAATATGTAGTTAAGTTGAATATAATTGAAATGTTGTCAAAGAATGTGGAAATGACTTGTTAGTGCTAGAATGCGTTTGAAATTACTTATTGATGTTGTTGGAATGGTTGTTGGTATTGTTGTTGAAGATTTGGCCGAGTTAAATTCTGGGGGGCGTCCAAGTTACAGGGGAAGTGCTGCCCAAAATTCTGTAGCAAAAGTAGTGGTTTGGAATCGAATTCTTTGACGATTATGGCTAATGTTCGACGCCTATTGCTGTTGTTGTAGATGTTGAGAAGACGAGACCTACGTTTGGATTAGCTTAGGAAGCAAGTAAGGTATGTGAAGCTTACCCTTCCTTTCTTTTGGCATGTCTTAGACGGATTAAGGTATGACATGATTTGTGCCTCGGGGTAACTCCATTCTTAAGTTTCGAGTATGTTTGTGATTCGTATTTGTGTTTGATGTTGGTACCCGTAGTATGGTCAGGCTATGGTTCGTATGTCCTTGATATGATTGAGTTTGAAATCTTGCGTAAAGCGATGCTTATATGTTTCTTAATATTCGTATCCTTAATGCGGTAGAGTTATGATCCTTACGTCTCTTGTATGATTAAATGTCTAAGGTTGCAAAAGAGTTATATTTTCAAAAGAGTTTTGTTTTTAAACAAGATATGTCCCTAAACGATTTCGAAACTACGAACGTTCATAACTTTCGACTAAGGGCTCGGATCGCTTTGATTCTTTCGCAAATGATTTCATGACGAGTAAGGACTCAAATTTTTATAGGCGAGTGCCCGGATTGGGTTGACGCTCGTCCGTGGGTCATGACTTTTCTATGTTGGTTTTGAATGACCTAGTTTTTTTAAAAAGGGATTTAATACGACCACTTCTCCGATCCCAAGCATGATTATTTATTTACCTGATGAGTTGGAAATAAGGGTTTTACGCCCATGATTTTGATACGCAACTATGGTTTTTGAAGTTCGGTTTGATATGCTTCCGAGAGAGAGATTCGGAAGAAAACCCGATTTGACTATCGTTTTGATTTGAACTAATAGTTCGCTTTGGTTATTCGGTTGAGTTTGAAATGATGATTTGTATGATTATGGATACTTACGATCCGCTCGTGCGTTCGTTATTACCTCTTTCACGGATCCGGCCGGTATATGATCGTGCGCTCTATGATATACTCGGTGTTATGCCGTGTTAGGGTTCCCGAGACCTCGCCATAGGGCCGGGTTCCGTTTATGGAGTTATCCGTGATATGGCTTATGATATGTTGTGATGGTGTGTTATGTTCGGAGTGTACGGAGATTTGAAACCCGGTGTTATGCCGTGTTGTGGCGCCGGATGGGTGGCGACCACGTTCGTCCGCCGGTCTATGGACCGCATTTGATATGTGATGATATATGATGATATGATGAGTTTGTTCACCGATGGTGGGGCAAACTGGTGGGGCAAACCCAATGATGAGGCAAAATTCCACATTGGTTTAGGCAAATCCCACATTGGTTTAGGCAAATCCCACATCGGTTAATGTTATTTCGAATGATGATTAGGATGTGTTCGGTATGAGTATGTATGATTTGTGTGTCGGATGTGACCGGGTAGTTGGGTTATTACGACTTCGCTTTCTCGTACTCCCTACTTTGATTATGACCTCGTTTGATGTATGCTATGCTTTACATGCTCAGTACATATTTCGTACTGACCCCCTTTCTTCGGGGGCTGCGTTTCATGCCACGCAGGTACCCACGGATGAGTCGGTGATGTTAGCAGAAGATGTTCCGGTTGGATTGGCGAGTTCCATTTCTTCGAATCCGCCGAGTCCGAGTGCTTGTATGGTATCTAAGATGTTAGTAGAGACTTTGCGACACGGTGTCGAGTGTATGATATGTCGGGTACTCTTTTTGTAAGCGGCTATGTAAGCCGGTGTGTTTGTATGCATTATGCTATCGATGTGTTTGGCAAGCGGCTATATAAGCCGAAGTACTGTTGTGCCTTATATTACAGTTTCCATACGATTGCAGATTTTATTCGGTTTGAAAAAAAAAAACGAAAGGCACGTTTGTTTTCCGAAAAAATTTTCATTACGTGCGTATGTTATGTTTTGTGGGCCCAGTATGGTCATGAGTATTACGGTAGTCAGCGGGTTCGCTCGGCCCTAGGTAAGGGTCGGTGCCCGTCATACCTACCGAAAATTAGGTGTGTGACAAAGTGGTATCGAGCGGTTCGTCCTAGGGGTTGTACGCAAAGTCGTGTCAAGTAGAGTCTTGTTTATGGTGTGTTGCGCGCCACATTTATAAGCAAGAGGCTACGGGGCATCTAGGGTGGTTACTCTTCTTTCACATCCGAGATCGTGCCATAGAGCCAAGTCATAGGAGATGGGACTCCTTACCCTGATTTGTGATTGCAGCTGAAGAAGGGCACTGATAGAAGAAAACGATCGATGATGTTGGAAGTTACAAAGTACGCAGGTAAGTAAAGGTATGAAAGATATATGTTAGGAAAGATATTGAAGTTGCGATCGAAATACAAGTTGAAGACTAAAGGGGGAAAGCAAACAAGAAAGTGTAACAAGTGCCGTTTGAGTTGGGCACACGAGGTATGTTTACCATTTGTGTACTGTTGACGATATTGGGAGCCCTGTGTGGCTGCGATATGGTATGATATGTGTATATATATGTTGGCCCTGTGAGGCGCTATTGGTATTTCCTGTGTACAGGTTTTGAGATAGCAAGAAATATAGAGGAAACTCGGCCGAAAATTTTCCAGAAATAAAAAGAGAATGAGATATAGGTTTGTAATACGACTTGAAAGGTCGTGTCGACAGTAATGATAAGATTTGACTAAGCTACAAGTACAGCTGATATCGAAGAAGAAGTGATAGTATGAGTAAGACAAGAGTAAGGAAGGCTAAAATAGTAATTGTGTTATAAGAGCGTGTTGAAATCTGTAAAGGCTTCAACTTACTCCAGATTATGTGCTGAAGGCCATGTAGTGAGGTGGACGCGATTATACTAGCATTATAGCACCGTATTTCATTAGAAATCCAAAGTTAAGCGTGCTGGAGTGAGAGCAATTTTAGGATGGGTGACCCCCTGGGAAGTTTTCTGAAAATTTTACAAATTCAGACGCAAGAGGCAAATGAAAAGCTAGAGTGGCCTAAGAGAAATTAGAGTATGTGGCGTGGGCAGGAACCTTACGAGGTCGCGTAGAACAGGGTGAATTAGACCGGTAAAGAGAAAGAAAGTGCAGTACGGCTTCAGTATTAGGGTGAGTTTGAGTAGCGTCTGGGAATATTTTGTGGACAAGATTGCGTGTTATGGTAATAAAGGAAACCCCCCGAGATCCTCAAGACCCTATACGACTAGTTGAACATTCGAGGACGAATGTTCTAAAGGGGGAAAGGATGTTATACCCGTACTTTGTACATTGGAATATTCTAAGATGATTGTGGACGAGTTATGGACAAGACTTTTAATTTCCGATTTTGTTGATTTTGTCTCAATGCATAAGTCGCATATTCATCTTTTGTTGGCATGAAGTGTTAAGGGTAAGGTTGGAATAAGAAAAAATTAGAGAATGAAAGTTGGAAGAATTTGGGACCTAAAAATGAATTATGGAAAGTTGGCCATTATTTGAAAAATTGGCCAAGTGGCCGGCTAGGTGTGTGTGTGTGGAGTGGTGTGGGCCATAGGGCCATGTGTTTAAATTATATATGTAGCCAAAGATGACTAAGTAAGTCATCTTATTCACTTCCACCCTTGAGAAAATTCAAGAAACCTTGAGAGCCAAGGAGAAGGCCATTCGGCCATGGTAGAAAGAAAAGGGAAGATCAAAACTTCTCTTCAAAAAAATATTTTCTTCTAGGTTTCCTCCTAAGTTGAAGGTCCTTGTTAACATGGCATAGTTGTTGGAACAAGGAAATCATTTTTGTGCCTTGAACAAGATTCTAGCCGAGAGTGAACAAGGTGGAAAGGAAAGGTATGGTTCAATCTTATTTTTCATGTCTTATGAATGATTTGCGCATGTTGTGGTATGTAGAAATAAATGAAATATATGAAGTTGTGATGTTGAAGTGGTAGTCGTGTGGTATAGGTTGGCCGTGCATGTGTAGAATTGTGTTGGAGTAATGAATTAATTGTATTCAACGTGTTGGTGTGTTGTTGTAATGTGTAGAATGTGGATGAAAACCATGGAATGTGTGTATTGTGGTGTTGGCCGAAATGGGCTGATTTGGTGTAGGTATATGGACTAATGTGATGTAGTATGTTTGGGTTGTTGTTGTTATATAATTTATGATGTAGAATAAAGATTTGATGGTTCAAGATTGGAGTTGTGATTGTGCGGGCTGTTTTTCTAGCTAATGTGAATTAAATATGCTTCCCTATATTTATGGTAATAATGTTGTTAAATGTGTGGATTGTTGGTGTCATCGATGAAATTGGAAGAATGAAACGTATTGTTGATGTCCCTATGGAAATTGGTGGTTTTGGTGGCTTGGTATATTGGAAGGGTTGTTTGGAATGTTATGTGGGTTGTTGGAAATGTTATTGACTCGTGTTTGAAAGGTTGAATTAGTATTTGAATACGCGATCGTTGATATTAGTTTGGAAATATGTAGTTAAGTTGAATATAATTGAAATGTTGTCAAAGAATGTGGAAATGACTTGTTAGTGCTAGAATGCGTTTGAAATTACTTATTGATGTTGTTGGAATGGTTGTTGGTATTGTTGTTGAAGATTTGGCCGAGTTAAATTCGGGGGCGTCAAGTTACGGGGGGAAGTGCTGCCCAAAATTCTGTAGCAAAAGTAGTGGTTTGGAATCGAATTCTTTGACGCTTATGGCTAATGTTCGACGCCTATTGCTGTTGTTGTAGATGTTGAGAAGACGAGACCTACGTTTGGATTAGCTTAGGAAGCAAGTAAGGTATGTGAAGCTTACCCTTCCTTTCTTTTGGCATGTCTTAGACGGATTAAGGTATGACATGATTTGTGCCCCGGGGTAACTCCATTCTTAAGTTTCGAGTATGTTTGCGATTCGTATTTGTTTTTGATGTTGGTACCCGTAGTATGGTCATGGTTCGTATGTCCTTGATATGATTGAGTTTGAAATCTTTGCGTAAGCGATGCTTATATGTTTCTTAATATTCGTATCCTTAATGCGGTCGAGTTATGATCCTTACGTCTCTTGTATGATTAAATGTCTAAGGTTGCAAAAGAGTTATATTTTCAAAAGAGTTTTGTTTTTAAACAAGATGTCCCTAAACGATTTCGAAACTACGAACGTTTATAACTTTCGACTAAGGGCTCGGATCGCTTTGATTCTTTCGCAAATGATTTCATGACGAGTAAGGACTCAAATTTTTATAGGCAGGCCGGATTGGGTTGACGCTCGTCCGTGGGTCCCGCAGCTTTTCTATGTTGGTTTTGAATGACCTAGTTTTTTTAAAAAGGGATTTAATACGACCACTTCTCCGATCCCAAGAATGATTATTTATTTACCTAACGAGTTGGAAATAAGGGTTTTACGCCCATGATTTTGATACGCAACTATGGTTTTTGAAGTTCGGTTTGATATGCTTCCGAGAGAGATTCGGAAGAAAAACTCGATTTGACTCACTGTTTTGATTTGAACTAATAGTTCGCTTTGGTTATTCGGTTGAGTTTGAAATGATGATTTGTATGATTATGGATACTTACGATCTGCTCGTGCGTTCTGTTATTACCTCTTTCACCGGATCCCGGGCCGGTATATGATCGTGCGCTCTATGATATACTCTGGTGTTATGCTGTGTTACGGTTCCTGAGACCTCGCCATAGGGCCGGGTTCCGTTTATGGAGTTATGCTGTGATATGGCTTATGATATGTTGTGATGGTGTGTTATGTTCGGGGTGTACGGAGATTTGAAACTTCTGTGTTATGCTTGTGTTGTGGCGCCGGTGGTGGCGATCACGTTCGTCCGCTCGTGTCCTATGGACCGCATTTGATATGTGATGATGTATGATGATATGATGAGTTTGTTCGATGGAAGGGCAAACCCGGTGGTGGGGGCAAACCCAGTAGATGAGGCAAAATTCCACATTGGTTTAGGCAAATCCCACATTGGTTTAGGCAAATCCCACATCGGTTAATGTTATTTCGAATGACGTATTAGGATGTGTTCGGTATGAGTATGTATGATTTGTGTGTCGGATGTGAGTCTTTTGGGTAGTTGGGTTATTACGACTTCACTGCACTCGTACTCCTACTTTGATTATGACCTCGTTTGATGTATGCTATGCTTTACATGCTCGGTACATATTTTAAATACTTGACCCCCTTTGTCGGGGGCATAAGCGTTTCATGCCACGCAGTACCCACGGATGAGTCGGTGATGTTAGCGTAAGATGTTCCATTTGGATTGGCGAGTTCCATTTCTTCGAATGCTGCCGGAGTCCGAGTGCTTGTATGGTATCTAAGATGTTAGTAGAGACTTTGCGTACGGTGTCGAGTGTATGATATGTCGAATTTGTTTTGTAAGCTATGTAAGTAGGTGTGTTTGTATGCATTATGCTATCGATGTGTTTGGCAACGGCTATATAGCCGAAGTACCGTTGTGCCTTATATTACGATTTCCATACGATTGCAGATTTTATTCGGTTTGAAAAAAAAAAACGAAAGGCACGTTTGTTTTCTGAAAAATTTTCATTACGTGCGTATGTTATGTTTTGTGGGCCCAGTATGGTCATGAGTATTACGGTAGTCAGCGGGTTCGCTCGGCCCTAGGTAAGGGTCGGGTGCCCATCATACCCTACCGGAAATTAGGGTGTGACACTTTCTCAATATTTTCATACTAATAATGTTCATAATTAATATTCACAACCAACTTGCACATTAAAATTATTTTGGAAATGGTCTTGCCCTCGACTTTCCTCGACTATCTCGAAATATCCGAACGTACGAAATACGGGCTATAACATTATGATCCTATTTACTGTTTTTCCTGCTTTGCATACTCAGTACATATTCCGTATCGACCCCTTTCTTCGTGAGGTCGCGTTTCATGCCACGCGGTACGGATACTTATTTGGGTGATCCACCGGCTTAGGACTCGTTCGACTGTCTTGGAGCGCTCCCTTGTTCACGGAGCCTATACTTTGATCGAGCCCTATTATTGTATATGTGCATATGTTATTCACGGCACGCGGGGCCCCGTCCGTCATATGATTTTGTTATTACTCTTGAGGTCCGTAGACGTACGTGTGGGTATGGGTAGTCACTATTCGGTCATGTCCGTGTGATTTGTGTTTTGGACGTCCCCCGTATTTTGATAGCCTTGCCGGCTTATATGTGATATCATTTTCGACAAAGAATATGTATATATGTATTTGTGACATATTTTGGAGGCGACAGTTCACTTCTTTGTATGTATAAGATACGATTATGCCGCCTATGGTCGATGACCGACTTTTGCATATGTCCGATACGTACGTACGATTATGGTTAATCGGTCCGTATGGGTGCCTAGCTCGGGCACTAGTCACGGCCTACGGGGTTGGGTCGTGACAAGATGGACCATTCAAAGTGCTTGGAAAGATCAATGACAATGCCTACAAGATCGACTTGCCAAGTGAGTATAATGTTCATAATGTTTTCAATGTGAGTGATCTTTCCTCTTGTGTTGTAGGTATGCCCTTAGATTCGAGGACGAATCTTCTCGAAAGGAGGATGATACGAACCCAACAAGCACAAGGCCCTTCACAAGAGGTCAAGCAAGAGAACTTCAAGAGGTGCAAGCCTTGTTCATGAAAAAAGATGCCTTGGAGGAGATTGGAGAGAAGATTTCGCGGATTTACAACGTTTGGGAGTTGGCATTAGAAGAGTTGTAAAGTGGCTAGAAGCGCAAAATGGCTAAAAGTGCAACTATGAGGCTAAGATTGCAATTGGAGGTCATACTTGCAAATTATGGGGTTAGAATGGCAATTGGAGGCCATAATTGCAAGTTATGAGGCTTTGGATGCAATTGAAGACCCATGATATTTGGCACAAATATCTTGATTTAGTGTCATTTACCCTTTACTTCTTAGCACTTTCATCGCAGTTTTGAATGCAAATTATTATATATGAGCTTATGTTGGTATGTTTATATGAACAGGTACAACAAGGACCAACGAAGGGTATTCCGGGCGCTTTTGAGTGATTCCGAGAAATTTTGTGTACATCGATTGAACGTTGCGAAGGAAGTTCCCGGCACTTGAAAGCAAAATTCGACCCGAAGGGTCTCGTACGCGGCCATGCGCCGCACGGCCCGGCGCACAAGAACACCATTCCTGAATTTCAGACAGACCATGCGTTGGTCATGCGCCGCACAAGAAGAACATGGACGAGGTCATGCGTTGACCATGCGACGCACAGCCAGCGCACAAGCAGCGTCAGTTGTCCTATTTAGATCGGGATTGGGATAACTTATTTCATATTTTACCCTAGCATATAAATAGCCATTTTGAACATTAGAAAGGCGGCTTGGACGAATTTTGAGACTTGTGAAACTCTTTCTAGGTTTTATTCCTTTTCTATTATTTTTCTTTACATCAAAACCCTATGTTAATCATGAATTCTTGTTTCCATTATCGAATCATGTGTAACTAAACACTTAAATTCTGGGGTTGTGGCGTAGCCATGAATATTGATGTTTGACAAGTATTTCAATCTTAGTAACTTGTTCGTATGCAATTGCTTCGTTACTTCTGTGTTTAAGTTCTTGATTGTCTGCGCAACAGTTGAGTTCTATTTACTCATTGATATACGTGCTTGGGAAAGACGTTGTTAATTTGGAGAAGAAGTAATGAAGTTGTGATATGAATATCCCTAAAGTTGGGCTAGGATTTGTGACTAGGATAGGAATATACTTAGTTACCGCAATCAATTATATACCGTGCTCTTATTGCATTCTTGATAGGTCAATACCATAGGAATATAGGAGGAGAATTATCTTGAATCGGCGAGTAGTGGTTCGGAAGAAGACTACGAGATTAATAATCCGGTAAATTAGCTATTGTGAACAAAGTTGCTAAGGTGTGATACTTAACTAACTCAATAGGATTGGTGAACCAAGCACGACCCTGGAATACTTCTAAAAT
>NW_026716595.1:0-31936 GCF_029784015.1 Lycium ferocissimum
TACTCGTATAAAGTATACTCACTCTGTCACGACCCAGCTCCGTGGGCCGTGACTGGTGCCCTACTTAGGCACCCAAACGAACTCGCGAACCAAATCAGTATAGTACCACATAGTTAGACGCAACAGACGTTACTCGTACCGATAATTAAAAGCGTATATCATACAAACGCGATCCCTAAGCGGCCACCCGTGTCAAACATCACATCGAATCAAATTGGCGGAATGTACATCGCCCCGTACACACTCATGCAAACACGTGGGCCATATCGGCGGGTAGCCTACGGGGGCCGCTTAAGGACGCAAATCGAATCACATACGGACAAACCGGAGTCACATACAAACAAAGATCGGACCCACGACCCACAAATATGACTACGTGCCTCTACAAACAACAAAACATATGAACGTATGACGGACGGGGCCCCGCCGTACCCGAACGTGTAGCAAATGTACGTAATATACAAAAAAGGTATATACCAAAAGTATAAGCTCGGATCAAAGGAGCACTCCGGCATGCGTAATGCACGGGTCCTAAATCGGTGGCGTACCACGCGACGCGCGTCCGTACCGCGGGCATGTAGCGCGACCCCCGAGGAATGTGGGGGTCGCACGAAAGAAGTACTGAGTATGTAAAGCAAGAGGTACAATAACTCAAATCATAAATGGATCTAGGAGATACAGAAACAAATACAGACGTAACCGATCAAACCCGTGCGAAATACAAATGTACATAATGCAAACAAAAATCATGCATAAAGCTCAGAATACGTGGTCACCCCCGATGCTGGTGCCACAACACATCATACTCCAGAAGCTTTCAAATCTCCGTACGTCTCCGACACACATCATAACATCACACACATCATATCATCGAATATATCGAAGCCATATCACATCATAACACCATGGACGGTAACCGGCCCTATGGCGGGTCTCGAAACCGTAACACATCATATCGCCGAATATGTCATAATGCGCACGATCACAAAACCGGCCCGGCACGGTGAACGAAACCATAATAAATGGCACGAGCGGAGTAGTGCAGAAACCATATGCATATCAAAAGTAAATTTCCAGACTCAACACATAATTCCATATATAGATATACGATATACAGTAGCCTCAGAAGGCTCCAAACGAATATCGAGTACATCGGAATTAGTATACAAAAGTTACGGACTTTTAACTTATCCATTTTCTCAAAAATACATCGTAGATCATTTTCAGAAAATTTTAGCATCATTCATAGTAACGAACTTTCAAATATCATTATCGGACATTTCAAACGGACCTTAACGTCATAAGCGAACACTTCTTCTTCATATCGAACGAAAACGAGCCAAACAAATCAAATAGGAGAAGTCTCGGGACTTGCGGGCCCACCTCGGGTCGAGTCGAGGCGGCGAACATAATTTACAGACATTAGGCTCCGTAAAGTTATCTATAGGAGTTTCGGAGCGATTTGGACTCATTTGCGAAAGTTACGAAGATTAGGCATTCTTTTTAATCAAACATAAAGTTCATAGTTCAATCGCGCTGAATGAATAGTGACCAAAATCAAACTCGGATTTCTGGGAGCAGAATTAGTCCCGAGGTTCCGTTTTCGGCCTAGGGGGTCTAGGACATGCCTTATGAAAGATAGGTGAGCGTTACATACCTTACGGACGTCCTACGCTCGCTTAATCTCCAATCCCGTGTCAAAAATCTGCAAATGGTCATCTTTACCAGTTACTATTCATGAGAGTTAACATTTCAATCGTGGGGTTATATTTGTCTACCGGAATTTCGGCAGCACCTCCCCTAAAAATATACACCCCCGAGATTCAACTCGGCTCCAAACAACCAACAATAACCAACAACAACCACAACAATCACTACAAATCACAACATAATGCCGTTAACCTACTTTCCGACAAAATGCAAAAATTCTCATTTCGACTTCATACTTTCAAACTAATACCAACTCAAACCATTTAACCTTATTCATGTCATACACATCATCACAACACAATTAACGTATCAAACAAAATAATTCATTCTTATTTCAAATTGTTCATACTACACGGCCAACATTCACTTTTCTTCCATTCCAACAAAGCCACTAATCTTCTATTCACTTCACAACGTCATAGCAACATAATTAACGTACTAAATAAATTCAACCAATTCCCCTACACATATAGCACCACACGGCCACACATACATATGCACATACACACACGGTTCACTCCCCACCTTCCCAACTCTAACCAAAGCCATTAACTTTCATTTCTAATATAAATTTCACAACATCTACAACTAGAATATCACATAGAATTAACTCATCCTTGCCTTACATACAACAATACACACACGGTCACACACACATATATGTCATGCACGGCTACACAACCCATTCACATGCTTCCATAAATTTCATCATTTCCACATATTACAACATACATATAACCTTCCTTAACACTCAAGGACATGAAATTCTTACCTTTCCTTCAAACTTCTACTTGCCGCAAACGTCGTCCTCCCGTGAAACTAATTATGCCAAGTTGTAGAGGGCTTCAAACTCATCAAGAATTCAAGAAGAACAAGATGTTTGAATCAAGATTGAAGCTCCAAGAATTTTTTTCTTTTCTTTTTTTTTTCTCCTTAGCCGAGCTTGCTCCCCCTTTCTTTCTCTCAATTTTTCTTGAAAGTTCTATGGTTTTTCATGCATAATTATCTCCTTATATTAATTAGTCATGTGACTAATCACATGACTAATGTCCCATGGGCTTGGGCCAACATGGCCGGCCACCCCATAACACCTTGGGCCTTTGTTTTTTTTTTTTTGAGCCCAATCCATTAGAAATCTCATTTTGTAATTCCCGAAACTAATTTCTGAAATTTCAATTTTGCCCTTGGCCTTCCTCCGTATTTCCACACTAACATTTTTCATAAACAACACACACATACCTTAATCCCAATCAACATATGACCTTATTCTTTACAAATCGAAATTATTTCGCATTTTCCGAATATGCTAAAATGCCGGATATAACATCCTCCCCCCCTTTAGAACATTCGTCCTCGAATGTTAAACCAACCTCGTGGTAGACCAAGATAAGTCGGGGAGGTCCTCTTGCCAACTACATACTTGTATTTGATCTGAACTGTTACATCCCGTATTTTGAACGTCAGGACGATTCGGGTTAACTATGATAAATTTTAAGACCATTCCGGGTATGAAGTCGAGACATTGACCTTCGATCGCAAGACCTAAGTATGTATGATGTTATTGGTATGGAAACATTTAAGAAATCCCAAAGGCGGAATTTGTGGAAGATGTCAATTATTGAAAGAAATTGAGGACTCGTACCACCTTAGGAGTGGGCCATGGCCACATGGTTGGCTATTAGTTGTAATATATGACTCAAAGGGACCATTCTTCATCTTTTCAAGACTTAAGAAAAATCAAGAAAGTTGGTGAAGAACAAGCTTCAACCTCACTATTGGAAAAGGAGAGAAAATCAAGTCCAAGATTAAGCCATTACAAAATTATTTCTTTGATGCAAACCTACTAATTGGGTGAGGGTGCTTAGTAACGTGGAGTTGTTGTTTCAAGCGTTGGATTGTTCGTTTTCATCCTTGGCCAACTTTGGACAAGTTGAGGATTTGTGAAGAAAGGTAAATTCTAATTATGTTTTATGAGTTATTAAAGGTATTACGTGTGTTGTTGTATGTTGGATGGATGGTCCATGGAAATTTAGTCAAAGTCGAGCCGTATAGGGTACTTGGCCGTGCAAGTGTGTGTGTTGTGTTAAAGTTGGTGTATGAGTTTTATCCGTTTGGTTATTGTAGAGTGTTGAAACAAATGAAAATCATTAATATATGTATGTGACAATATGTTGCCAAGAAATGAATTAAATTTTCTTGGAATTTTGGTTGTTGTTGTTATGTAGATTCTATGTTGGAAATAAGAGTTTAATGATTCGAATTGGTATTGTAAGTGTGTGGGCTGTTTTGGAAGATTTTGTGTGTTTAGTGTGATTTTTATATTTATGGAAATGGCATGGCGAGTATGAATTGTTGGAGCAAATCATGATTTGAAACCGAGGCCAAAGGTTCTCGGGAAGGGACCATTTCGGGTGGATTGGAATTTGTTGGGTTGTTGGAAATATTCATGAATTAAGAGTTCTTGAATGTTGTTTGAATGGTTTTGGATTGATATTGAATATGCGTTAGTTGATTACATATTGGTTTGTAAGTATGTAGTTGTGGTAAGCATAATTGGAATGTTGTTGGAATGTGTGGAGAAGAATCTTTAGTGTTCAAATATGTTTGAATTGATTATGGATATTATTGGAATGATTGTTGGTGTTGTTGTGTTGTTGAATTTGGCCGAGTTGAATTCTCGGTTGGAAGTGTGCCCAAATTTCGTAGGATTGTGTGTTAGTTGGAAATGAACTTCTAAATGCTTGGTTGACGTTGGTATTTATTGATGTTATGTAGATCTTGGAGAATCGAGATATAGATTTGATTTGGATTAGCGTTGTGTGCGCGAGGTATGTAAAAATTTGGCATGTCTTAGTTGAATATACCACACTAGCCTCGAAAATTCCATTCTCACAATCCGAGATTTATTCGCGTTTGTCTTTGGTACTCGTATGTTGATGTGGGAAAATATTGGTTTTGATGTTGTTGGAAAAAAATTGATTTTAAAGTTGCATAAAAATTTGGTTTTCAAAAGATTTTATTCTTAAACGATTGAAACTACGAAGTTCTTATAAGGGCCCTTATCTCCGATATGTCGTGGGTAAAAAAAAAAATTCGACATACTTTTCCATAGGGGGGTTACCCGGGTTGTAATCGTCCGTGGGTCCCGCGACCTTCTTTTGCACTCGATGACGTTTGAGAAGTTTGGTATGACGATTTTCCCGATCCCCAAGTATGGTTATTTTACTTACTTTTTGAACCTATGATAACGATTTTATACATATGGTTACGCTCGTGCGGCTTGTTGGTCACTCGTTCGCCGCAACCGGCCGGTTATTTATCGTGCGCACTATGATACATTTCGTTATGCCGTGACGGTTCCCGAAATCAGGGCCGGTAACCGTTTTTCTTCGGAAAGTGATACGGCTTTCCGTGGTGATGATGTGTTGCGTTCGGGGTCCCATTTTGACTTGTTATCTCGTGTTATGGCGCTGCGGGCGACCATACCCCTTGCATGTTTTCTATTTTAAAAAATAAACATTTGGCCACTTCTTTCGGCCAGTGTCCAAATTCCCTATATTCGTTTTTGCATACTCGCTCGTACATACGGCTATCTCAAGTTGGCGGTCGGCCAGAGATCCGTTCCGACCGTTTGGAGTCTTCCCCTATATCTCGGTATATATACCAACGTGTGTGTTCGACGGCGGGGCCCCCGTCCCGTCAAAAAAGATTCTCGTTGGTCCGCGCAGGGCCGAGACGTACCCATACGTGGGTTGTGTGATCACACATGTGTGTTTGTATATTATATGTGGAATATCGGATAGCCTTGCTCGTCGATATATGTATATATATATGTTTGAGTTTGAATGGTTAATAATATATTTGGGTCGTGTGATTCGGGTTCGACGAGTGTGTTCGAGCGATCGGGCACTAGTCCGCTTTACCGGGTCGTCTCGCCGTTCCCCTAACTCCTTTTTATCCCGTCAAAGCATATATGTAATCGGTATTAGTCTAGCGACCGTACAATCCCAAATAAGATATCGGTAACCTCCGCCACGGATCCGACCCGCGGCCCGGCCGGTTCGTAATCGAAATCCGCACGCACAGTAGCATATCGGACAAACCCATCATTAGAGTCGACGTCTCGGCGCATGGTCCGTAGTCCCCGGAAGGAGTAAACCCACGCATCCGTGATGGGTGAACGAAGAACATAGGACAAATTTGCCATCAAAATCGGGTACGAAGTGGCTGCACCACCGATTCCGCCCCACCCATATCGGACAATCTCGCTAGGGCCAAACGTGCCGAAGTACATCGCGGCCGACATACATATCGATGAAAACGGAGCCACGCCGACAGATTTGTAACTAGAGTTAGCACTCCCCGGGGTGCGATCTCGGATTGAAATATGAACAGGGCTTCATCGAAATAGGCAAAAAAATGTGGCCTATCGATGATTTATTACTCACCTTTGTGGTTCCCAAGCACCCCTCATATTCGATTTCACTTAGATTAACCCAAGTTCTTATTCGCCTTTAACTCCATGTTTGTAAAAAATTTCGACATACGTCCCGGACGGTCCCGCGCCATCCGACGCCTCCGTAACTTTAAGGCACTTCGTTGTCTTTAGGGCCGGGGTAGTCACGTCCACTCCCCCACACAACCTTTATCACGGAGGGAAATATCCACCCGTAACTCGGAAAGATCCTAGCGGGTCCCACTTTGACCGCCTCTATGTGGAATCTCGCCCATCCAAAATATCCGTCGCCCGTACGGCTATCTCAAGCGAGTCCCTCGGGCTTACTCTTACCAACCTATCATACGATCTCTCGCATACACACATTCAACAAGAAATGGTCCGGTCTCGGCGCGGTCCTCCATCCCCCGAGCGTAAGAGAACCTCCGCCACCGCCGCCGCGGCCCGCCTCGGCCAATATCCATAGGCGCATCCGACGCCGCCATCGACATACGAATCACCCACGGACAAGTCAACGATCCGCCGCAAGAAAAAGCCCCCCAGCCCGAGCACCCCCGGGTGCGGCATCCGATCACCATGTCCGCCACTATAGTAGGGGCATACGAGGCTCGAAGAATCAAACTCAAGGGACCGCTCACGAACACATCCCGACCTCGACGAGGGGAAATATCCACCCGATCCCTCGAGGTCGCCCGCTTTATCTCCAAATATCCCGAGACCGCGGGGAAATCTATCAACTCTGCCGCCCTCCGCGTCCTCCATCCCCCCGGGGCAAGAAATGGCGGAGGAAAGCGGTCCTGTGAACTCGTCCCACGTAGTGACCGCGCGACACCTCGCCCCGAGATAATTCCCGCAGACTCGTCAAGACCACTCACGAGCAATACCTTTATCCCGTAACCTCGCTGTGTGAGGCTAGCTCGACCGACTCTCTCTACGAGGCCCGACCAGGCCCTGAGCGCCTCATCTCCCGAATGAAGTCATGGGGGGTCCTCGTCGGGCTTAGACCCGAAAAACTCGGGGGCTACATGTCAAGAAATCACGGACCCTCGGATCGTCACGTCTATCATCATCATCACCCCTCGGGCCGCGTCCGTGAGCCGTCCTCGCTACTATAGTCGTCAATAACTGTACGGCCTCCCTCAACGTCCTGTCCTCAGTACTCGGCTGGGGGGCTGGGGCCTGTGGAGCTAATGGTGGAGCTGCTCCCGGCCCCTCCGACAATGGTACAGTAGAACCCTCTGACCGGGGCACAACATCGGGCATAGTCTGAGCGCGGGCCCTAGTAACCCTCTGAGCCCGGCTAGTCTCTCCCGTCTCCGGCCGCTTTTGCCCTTCTGGGCAGCCGTCGCCTTCTTCGGAGGCATTACTGAAAAATATAACAATCGGTCAGACAAGTCATCCTAACAGCACAGCTCTATCGCACGATCTAAGATCCAAAGAAAAGTAACACCCTAAATGTCCTGTAGCCTCCTGTTTATAGATGTGGTGCACAACACACCGATAAACAAGACTCTACGAGACACGGCCTGTAGACATTCCGAGGACAGACTGCTCTGATACCACTTTTGTCACGACCCAGCTCCGTGGGCCGTGACTGGTGCCCTACTTAGGCACCCAAACGAACTCGCGAACCAAATCAGTATAGTACCACATAATTAGACGCAACAGACGTTACTCGTACCGATAATTAAAAGCAGATATCATACAAACGCGATCCTAAGCGGCCACCCGTGTCAAACATCACATCAGAATCAAATTGGCGGAATGTACATCGCCGTACACACTCATGCAACATGTGGGCCATATCGGCTGGGGTAGCCTACGGGGCCGCTTAAGGACGCAAATCAGAATCACATACAGACAAACCAGAGTCACATACAAACAGACTGGACCCACGACCCACAAATATGACTACAAGCCTCTACAAACAGAACAAAACATATGAACGTATGACGGGACAGGGCCCTGCCATACCCGAACAGTAGCAAATGTACAGAATATACAACAGAAAAGGTATATACCAAAAGTATAAGCTCGGGATCAAAGGAGCACTCCGGACGAGCGAACGAGGGTCCTAAACTGGTGGCGTACCACGCGATGCGTCTGTACCTGCGGGCATGTAGCGCGACGCCCCCGAGGAACAGGGGGTCAGTACGAAAGAAGTACTGAGTATGTAAAGCAGGAGGTACAATAACTCAAATCATAAATGGATCTAGGAGATACAGAAACAAATACAGACGTAACCGATCAAACCCGTGCGAAATACAAATGTACAGAATGCAAACAAAAATCATGCATAAAGCTCAGAATACGTGGTCACCCCCGATGCTGGTGCCACAACACATCATACTCCCGTGCTTTCAAATCTCCGTACGTCTCCGAACACATCATAACATCACACACATCATATCATCAGAATATATCAGAAGCCATATCACATCATAACACCATGGACGGTAACCGGCCCTATGGCGGGGTCTCGGAAACCGTAACACATCATACTGCCGAATATGTCATAATGCGCACGATCACAAAATCGGCCCGGGTACCGGTGAACGAAACCATAATAAATGGCACGAGCGGAGTAGTGCAGAAACCATATGCATATCAAAAGTAAATTTCCAGACTCAACACATAATTCCATATATAGATATACGATATACAGTAGCCTCAGAAGGCTCCAAACGAATATCGAGTACATCGGAATTAGTATACAAAAGTTACGGACTTTTAACTTATCCATTTTCTCAAAAATACATCGTAGATCATTTTCAGAAAATTTTAGCATCATTCATAGTAACGAACTTTCAAATATCATTATCGGACATTTCAAACGGACCTTAACGTCATAAGCGAACACTTCTTTTTCATATCGAACGAAAATGAGCCAAACAAATCAAATAGGAGAAGTCTCGGGACTTGCGGGCCCACCTCGGGTCGAGTCGAGGCGGCGAACATAATTTACAGACATTAGGCTCCGTAAAGTTATCTATAGGAGTTTCGGAGCGATTTGGACTCATTTGCGAAAGTTACGAAGATTAGGCATTCTTTTTAATCAAACATAAAGTTCATAGTTCAATCGCGCTGAATGAATAGTGACCAAAATCAAACTCGGATTTCTGGGAGCAGAATTAGTCCCGAGGTTCCGTTTTCGGCCTAGGGGGTCTAGGACATGCCTTATGAAAGATAGGTGAGCGTTACATACCTTACGGACGTCCTACGCTCGCTTAATCTCCAATCCCGTTTCGTCAAAAATCTGCAAATGGTCATCTTTACCAGTTACTATTCATGAGAGTTAACATTTCAATCGTGGGGTTATATTTGTCTACCGGAATTTCGGCAGCACCTCCCCTAAAAATATACACCCCCGAGATTCAACTCGGCTCCAAACAACCAACAATAACCAACAACAACCACAACAATCACTACAATTCACAACATAATGCCATTAACCTACTTTCCGACAAAATACAAAAATTCTCATTTCGACTTCATACTTTCAAACTAATACCAACTCAAACCATTTAACCTTATTCATGTCATACACATCATCACAACACAATTAACGTATCAAACAAAATAATTCATTCTTATTTCAAATTGTTCATACTACACGGCCAACATTCACTTTTCTTCCATTCCAACAAAGCCACTAATCTTCTATTCACTTCACAACGTCATAGCAACATAATTAACGTACTAAATAAATTCAACCAATTCCCCTACACATATAGCACCACACGGCCACACATACATATGCACATACACACACGGTTCACTCCCCACCTTCCCAACTCTAACCAAAGCCATTAACTTTCATTTCTAATATAAATTTCACAACATCTACAACTAGAATATCACATAAAATTAACTCATCCTTGCCTTACATACAACAATACACACACTAGTCACACACACACATATATGTCATGCACGGCTACACAACCCATTCACATGCTTCCATAAATTTCATCATTTCCACATATTACAACATACATATAACCTTCCTTAACACTCAAGGACATGAAATTCTTACCTTTCCTTCAAACTTCTACTTGCCGCAAACGTCGTCCTCCCGTGAAACTAATTATGCCAAGTTGTAGAGGGCTTCAAACTCATCAAGAATTCAAGAAGAACAAGATGTTTGAATCAAGGTTGAAGCTCCAAGAATTTTTTTTTTCTTTTCTTTTCTTTTTTTCCTTAGCCGAGCTTGCTCTCCCTTTCTTTCTCTCAATTTTTCTTGAAAGTTCTATGGTTTTTCATGCATAATTATCTCCTTATATTAATTAGTCATGTGACTAATCACATGACTAATGTCCCATGGGCTTGGGCCAACATGGCCGGCCACCCCATAACACCTTGGGCCTTTGTTTCTTTTTTTTTTTTTTTGAGCCCAATCCATTAGAAATCTCATTTTGTAATTCCCGAAACTAATTTCCGAAATTTCAATTTTGCCCTTGGCCTTCCTCCGTATTTCCACACTAACATTTTTCATGAACAACACACACATACCTTAATCCCAATCAACATATGACCTTATTCTTTACAAATCGAAATTATTTCGCATTTTCCGAATATGCTAAAATGCCGGATATAACACACTCTTAGTCACGATCTCTCTCTTTCTCTTTTTTTTTCCTGGTTCACGCTACTTCACAACTCCCCTCCGTATTAACCTTCGCCGTAGCCTATCCCGTTATACTTTTTTCCTTCCTTTTCGCTTCCTACTATAGGAAATTTTCTATCATTAGCGGACACTCTATTGTCCACATCTTCACCTCTAATCCAAAGATAAAGAAAGGTTGTCTCTCACGATACCTCTTCAAGTCACTCGTTATCATTCTCATGTCGTATTCTCCTTTTTAAGCGTTCACTTTCCAATGTCGTATCGTTTACGATCTCCACCATTAACCCTCGGTACTAGCTCAATTACCATCCTGACTTCTACCCCTCTATTGCTGACTCCCACATCCTACTAACTTGTCTCAGCAAGGGGTCTTACCGGTAGCCCGAGCATCCGTATCCAAAATATTGTGGTGTCCGTTATCTTCATCTTACACTTGCACCTCCCGTACTCGCTTCCCCCCTTTAGGGGTGTACTTATATTATTACCCGATTATACTTTGTCTTATACCCGCATTTTCCAATCTCGGTTAGGCGGCATTTTTGTTCCAACCTTCTGATTTGTCGTTCGTTTGGTCACTTTCTTTTTTTCAAATATCATTGTGTTAATACTTCCCAAACTTAACTCGTAGTGAAACAAGATCGTCTGCCTTGTAACATCCGTGTCCTTTATTTTTCTTTTCACCTGAGCTTCGTTACCCCGTCTGGTTAATGCCTTCCATATACCGCCGCGTTGGTTGCCGGAATACACATATCTGCTGATCTGGCCATGTATAGAATATCTTGTGCGTTTCTATGTACACATATAATCTCTACCATCTTGCTTACCAAATATTTCCAAACGTTACTCAACTCACCCTACTTCTAAAGTTGTGGTGCATTTTCTTCCCCCACGGCTCCGGTCCGCCTTCGCCACGCAACCTCTTGAGGTTTTCTGCCCACTCCGTATGCTCAAATTTCCCTTAGGCTACTCCGGCTTCCCATTTTGTTCTCTTGTATCTGACTTATAGAACTCTTAATATACTTCCCAGGGGGGGTCACCCATCCCAAAATTTCTCTTGCTCCAGCACGCTTAACTTGGGGACCCTGATGAAATACGACGCTTTAACGCTCGTATAATTGCGTCCACCCTACCGCATAACCTTTGTCACGTATTCTGGAGTAGATCGGAGTCTTAACAGATTTCGAAACGTTCCCGTAACGCGTTTCCCTCCGAATTAGAAAGATCTCTTACTCTCCGACCCACAGCTTACTATTTTAACCCTTTCCACTTCTCAATATTCACTCTTTACCTCTAGATATAACTATATTCCCGTCTTGATCTTCCAGATTCTCAACGGTGAGGAATACACCTTGATCGCCGTTACTTATAAATACTCTGTTATCTCACTCCTTTCTTATTTCCTTCTTTCAACTACCCTTTCTTTTCCTGCCCTCGCTGATATTCCCGTTATTATGTAACCCTTATTCTAAACTTCCCCTACCGAACTTAATAAGTCCTTATTCGTGTTTCCGTAGCTCACTTTTCCATTTCACACTTGCCTTTATAGCCTAGCCTGCATGTATCACGTCATAGCTTGACCGCTTCCTCACTCAGGGCTTACTTATTTTCATAACAATCCTCACTATACTTACATTGTGTCCTATTCGTAACCGATCCTGTAACACAACACTTATTAACCCTTTTTCTCTTCCTGATCCATTTCATCCTTAACGTTTCATGAGCTACCTTATCCGTATATTCACACCCGTCATAATCCTCCTCCCTTGTGCTCTTGTCTTAATCGTACTATTACTTCTTTTAACTATAAGCTCGTCGTAGTTCGTCCCTTCTTATCAATGCAGTCGGTACTTTAAATAACACTCCATCAAAATTTACCAGCCCTTTTCAATTTCCATTTTACCATGTCGATATCGACCTTCTAGTTACTATTATGCCCAATTCAACAATTAACTTCTTTCTCGGTGTCGGCCATACTCGCAGCTTAGTTAAAACTTATCATTATTATCGGCACGACCTTCCAAGACACGTTATAACCTATACCTCATTCTCTTTTATTTCTCGGAAAAATTTTTGTGAAGTCTCCCCGTAATCATTACCATCTCAAAGCCCGTACATTGTGGAATACCAACAATGTTCGAGAATAACGTATATATGCATATCTTATCATATGGCTCCCAATAGGCTCCCAATATCAACATTAGTACGAAAATAACCAACATACCTCGTATACCCAACTCAAACTGCACTTGTTACACTTTCTTGTTTACTTTTCCCTTTTAACCTTCATCTTGTATTTCAATCGTACTTCGATACCTTTCCTGACATATAGCTTCCTTACCTTGGCTTACCTGCGTACTTCGTAGCTTCCAATATCGTTAATCACTTCCTTCCGTCGATGCCTTTCTCCTGCTGAAATCAAAGGTCAGCATCGGAAAGCTCATTTCTTATAACTTGGCTCTACGGCACGATCTAAGATGTCAAAGAAGAGTAACCACCCTAAATGTCCCGTAGCCTCCCGTTTATAAATGTGGCGCACTTCCACACCATAAACAGGACTCTCTACCGGACACGACTTGCTGTACAACCCCTAGGACGAACCGCTCTGATACCAATTTGTCACACCCTAATTTCCAATAGGGCGTGATGGGCACCCGACCCTTACTTAGGGCCGAGCGAACCCGCTGACTCTCGTTATACTCATAATCATACTGGGCCCTTAAATCATAACACAAATACATAATGAAAGTTTTTCGAAAATCAAACATGCCTTTCATTTTTTTCAAATCAAATAAGGTCTATAATCGTATGAAATCTGTAAAATAATGCATAACAATACATCGGCTTATGGAGCCGCTTACAAACCGACATACTATACACATGACTCGTTCGTAAAGTCTCTAACATAACCCAAGATACCATAGCGCACATATACTCGACTCGGCGCTCCGAAGGAAATGGAGCTCGCCAATCCGGCCCGGATTACCTTCTACTAGCATCGTCGCTCATCCGGTGTACCTGCGTGGCATGAAACGCAGGCCCCGAAGAAAGGGGGTCAGTACGGAATATATACTGAGTATGTAAAGAATGAGGGACAGTAAACAAGATCATAATCGAAATGGGGTTTACAGAAACAAGTGTAAATAACCAGATAACCAAACTTGCCTTTTGAAACACTTATCATGCATGTACATATGTCGGTAAGTAAAACCATATCATAATCCTGTCATCATATCATCGTACATATATACCGTACCCGGCCCTCTAATGAGGGACTCGGTGAGTAAAATCATCATATGCATGTCAATTATCGGAAATCATATGCAAATTTAAAAACATGAATAATAATCAGAATACCAGAATGCTTACTTCTGAACATAAATCATGCATATCAAGAACATATATCATAGGCGGTCCATAAAGGGGACCCGGCGGACGGAACGTGGTCGCCCCTCCTGTCTTAGGCGCCACAACTCATCATACTTCGAAAGTTTTGCATATCTCCGAACACATCCTCCGTATCACATCATAATTCAGAACTCATCATACTTCGTTTCATATCATATATCAAAACTCATCATACTTCGGAATTTAACAAATGCGCACGATACATACCGGCCCGGGACTCAGCGAAGGAATTAACAATAATGTGCACGAGCAGAATCGTGGGAAGCTATATGCAATTTAAAATATTTACCAACCGTATGCGATTTAAACATTTATAAAGACTCAATAAATTGATCAAAACGAATCATCATTTACAAACTAAGTCAATAGTCCAATCAAGTTCCTCCCGAATGCCACTCGGGGACATATTAAACAGAACTTTAGAAATCATAGTTACGTATCAAAATCATATGCATAAAAATCCTCATCTCAAACTCGATAGAAAAATAAGTAATCATACTCGGGGGTCGGAATCATAGCCACATTAAGTTCTTTCAAAAATAGGTCGTTAGAACCACACATAGCAAGTCGCGGGACCCACAGACGAGCGTCAACCCAATCCAGGCCAGACTATGAAAGTTAAAATCATTACTCGTCATGAAATCATTTGCGAAGATATCAAAGCGATCCGAGCCCTTTCTTGAAAGTTACGGTCGTTCGTAGTTCCGGAATCGTTTAGGAACAAAACTCTTTTGAAAACAAAACTTTTTGCAACTTTTGAAATTTAGTCATACAAAATACATAAGGACCATAATTCGAATACATTAAGAATACGAATATCAAGAAACAAATAAGAATCATGGACATGCTCGGATCGCAAGAATAGAGTTACCTCGGGGTTCGTGTCATAACTTACTTTCAACTAAGACATGCCCAAAAGAAAGAAAGGCTTAGCTTTACATACCTCGTCCGCCTCCTAAGCTAGTCCAAACTTACGCCTCGGCTTGTCAAAATCTACAACAACGTTATTAGACACTAAACATTAGCCGCAAGCACTGAAGAATTCAATTTCAAAGCCATCACTTTACCTACAGAAATTTGGGTAGCATGTCCCCTATAAATTCAACACCCCCGAGAATTCAACTCGGCCAAGATCACCAACAACAATACCAACGATCATATAGAAAACATCAATAATTAGTCCCAAACGCATTCTAACATTAATAACTCCTTTCTACATAATTCGACGACATTCAATTCAACTACATACTTTCAAGCCAATATCGATGCTCGCATATTCAAAGACTAACCCAAGGTCATTCAAACAAGATTCGGGAACATTTCGGACAATCCACAAAATTATTCAAATCCGCCCACACCCATGCACCATGCAGCCAAAACCTCCCAAGTTCAAGAAAACAACAACAACACATTTCCTTCTTCCAATTTCATAAACTATATAAATAACCACATATTACAATATCATTCATGTAAATGCAAGAAACTATATTACCAATACACCAACTTCTACATTAACTCACAAACGGTCCCAACTTCAACTTGTATCATTTAATACCTTCGTTTTCATTACATAATCCACAACACAACAACCAAAATATACTAAATGAAATTAGTTCTTCACTCCTATTCAACACTACAAGCCAAACCTCAACATACACGACCAGCTTCAACACCGCAATTTCATGAACTTTATTCATTTCTACATATCACAACATACACAAACCATGCATAACATATAAAAATGGAGAAAAACCTTACCTTCTTCCATTCCACTTCCTCTCGGCTAGGCCTTGTTCATGGCACAAAAATGGTTTTCTTGTTCCAATAACTACTCCACGTTAACGAGGGCCTTTCAATTAGTAGGAAAGCTGAGGAGGACATAATTTTTCTTGATCAAATTTTTGGAGATGGAATTCGGCCAAGCCATGGCCGAATGTCTCTCCCTCTCTTTCTTTCTCCAAAAATTTCTTGAGTGGAAAATGATTAAGATGACTAATTGTCATCTTATACACAGAGCCTATGGCCCACACCATGTGGCCGGCCACATGGCCTCTAATTACATGAAATGGCCAACTTTCAATAGTTAACTTTTTGGCCCAATTTTCATAAAATGTCTAACTTTTCATAATTCACTTTTAACCCCAAATTCTTAATACTCCAAACTAAAATCATAAACACTTATGCCTTAAAACAAAGTCGGAAAAATAGCCTTGTCCATAACTTGTCGCAACCACTTGGAATATTCCAACGTACAAAGTACGGGATATAACACAAATTATGTGATGAAAGTCATGCGGTGAGGTGAATGCGATTATACTAGCATTAAAGCACCCTATTTTGACAAAAGTCCAAAAATAAAAACAATCAAAACCAAATGGGAAGTTAGAGTTGTCTAAGGAATTTAGAATTCAATCAATTGAAGAGAGAAAGAAGGTGCATCCTAGCATTAGAGTGGGTGTGAATAGTGTTAGAATATGTTGGAACGATAAAGCCCATATAAGTATGCACATGATATTCTTGCGGATATATGTAAACAAGTCTTAGGCATTAATTTTCAAGAAGATTAAGAAAATAAATGGCCTAAATGCCACAAGGTAAGCGCAACCGTTTCGCCTAAGCTTAAAAACATTAACACAATGATATTAAGTGAGTCGATTTGTCGGATGCCGAAATTGGAAATACGGACATAAAGCGAAGTATAATCAGTAATAATACGATCAATGCGAGGAATGAAAGTGTAAGATTAGGACAATTGACACTACAAAATATTTGATGAATACTTGGTAAGATTTGTTCGAGACAAGTTAGTAAGATTCAAGCCGACAAAAAGGGTAGGAGCTAGAATGGCAATTAAGATAGTCTTTGAGAATCAATTGTAGATAGGATAGGACATTGGGAAGTGGAGGTTTAAATGAGAATACGACAAGAGGACGACAACAAGTAACTCATAGAGATATTGTGAAAGACAACGTTGGGTCGGATTAGAGGAAGGTATAGGATTTTCGACCAATCGAAAAAAAGAAAACTTTATAGTTAGAGGTAAGAACATCGAGGTTTGAATAAAGGAGGGAAAAGAGTAGGAAAGGATAGGCCATAAACGAATGTTAGGACGGAGGAAGGAATATATGGAACTAGAGATCTATCCCGATACCGGTTGTGTGAGGGAAAACAAAGTAAAACATAAGGATTAGTGAAGCCATGCTAAGGTATTTTGGGCTAAATTGAACACCTTTGTATATTCTTGTAAAGACTGTCATATAATGCATGATCGGAAAGTTGAAGCAAGATCTGAATAAAGGATGAATTAAAGATAAACACGCGAGATAATGTACCTAGAACGTTACAAGTTGAGCAAAGAGGATTATAAGATAATTTAAGAAAGATGATTGGGGCTAGCAAGTTTTAAATTTATACGCCAACTTCTTACTCGGTAATGGTTTATTAGTAGCTGAAACGGTAAATCATATGACGACAATCGGTATCGACACTTAGGCGAATGGGTACACTTGAAGATAATCCCCCTAAAGGTGTGATGGGACCCCACAAGAAGGAGGAGCTTAATTCGAGATATATTGAACCTTATTACATTGTTCGTAAGATAGAAGGTTGTATACTAAAGACGTGGCTTAGGTAGTCCGAGACATATATGAGCGATTGAAGAGAAGATGCAATATGGTTAGGAGATTGTGCGCTATGGCAATAAAGGCAACTCCCCCCCCCCCCCCCCCCCCGAGATCCTTATACGACTTTATAAGACTAGTTGAACATTTGAGGACGAATGTTCTAAAGGGAAAGGATGTTATATCCGTATTTCGTACGTCGGGATAATCCGAGTCAACCACGATAAGTTAGGGACAAGACTATTCCGGAATACGGAGTCGAGATAGTGTGTTTTAAGACATAAGTTGTTCATGATATTGTGGTATGGAATACTAAGGAAAGTTGGGGTTAAAAGTTATTTTTAGAAAGTAATTAGTTCAAAAAAAAAAAAAAGAAAAAAAAAAAAAAAAGAACCCCTCTTGGTGTGGGCCATGGCCACATGGTTGGCTAATACATGAAACAAAAAGATGACTAAGTCATCTTATTTCCTATCTTCACCACAGAATTTTCAAGAAACTTATAGCAAGCAACCATTCGGCCATGAGAGTGAGGTCCAAAAATAACAATCAAAAAATATTTTGTCCTAGTAATTCAATCAATTGGAAGATCCTCTTCAACGTGGAGTAGTTGTTGGAACAAGCAAAGCACTCATTCTTGCAAAAACAAGTCTTAGCCGAGTGAAAGAAGTGGGTGAAGAAGGTATGGTTCAATCTTCTCTTTTATATGTTATGAATGGTTTGTGGATGTTGTAGTATGTAGAAATGAATGAAAATCATGAAAATATGGATGTTGGTGTTGAACCGTGTGTGTGGGTGTTGGCCGGGTACGCTATATGTATATAATGATTTGATAACATGATATTGACACGCATGATACATGATTCAAGGGCAAGTTTTTGATTTTCTGATTACTACACTTATTTAGGTAAATTTGATATAAGCTTTACATGCTCGATCGGGCATATTTAGTGTGCGCGTTTTCATGCAGCCAGGTGCGGATACTTGTTTGGGCGAGCAGCTTAGGATCCCTACTCGGCGGTTTTGGACAGAGCCTACCCTTTCATGGGATTCTTTTTTACCGTATATATATATATATGTCTATTCGGGGGTACGGCGGGGCCTGTCCCGTCATATGATTACGTATTATAGTCCGTAGACATAAAATGGGTTGTAGGTACGTTTGTGTTTGTGTTCTATATACCCTCTGGCCGTGTATATGATATAAGTATATATGTGTGCGCGATGTCGTGATCGTACGTATAAGTTCCTATTATGTTTGCTATGTCGATTATAGTTGATAGGTGGGTACGAGTGCCCAACTCGAGCACTAGTCACGGCCTACGGGGCTGGGTCGTGACAATTACGATTCTGTCTACTGTGTTCTATGCTTTACATGCTCAGTACATATTCCGTGCGACCCCGCTTTCTTCGCTCGTGCGTTTCATGCTGCGGTACGGATACAGCCCGTTTTGGTGATCCGGCTTAGGATTCCCATTCGGCGATCTTGGAGTGCTCCCCTTGTCCGAGCCCATATTTTGGTACGGACCACTTTTGTGTATATCTGTATATCTATTCAGGGGTACGGCGGGGCCCTATCCCGTCATATGATTCTGTTATTACTCTTAGAGGTCTGTAGACATATGTGTGGGTTATGGGTAGTCACTGTTAAGTTGTGTTTATGTTTTGAATGTTTCCAGGCTTATGTGCGATATGTATATATGTACATGCGACGCCGTGCCTTTCTATGTGTATAAGTTCTTACTATGTTTGTCGTGGGCCGATTATGGTTAGTAGATGTGTACGGGTGCCCAGCTCGGGCACTAGTCACGGCCTACGGGGTTGGGTCGTGACAGAGTGGTATCAGAGCGGTTCGTCCTCGGAATGTCTACAGACCGTGTCTAGTAGAGTCTTGTTTATCGGTGTGTTGTGCACCACCATCTATAAACTGAGGCTACGGGACATTTAGGATGTTATCTTTCCTTCGATCTTAGATCGTGCGATAGTCTTATCGGGATGACTCCTCCCTAACGACTTGTTATGTTTTCGGCGATGCCTTGAGGAAAGCGACGGTGCCGAAGGGCAAGTCGACGGCCGGTTGGAGAGACTAGCCGAGGCCCCGGAGGTTACCGGGGGCCGTGCTCGGCCGAGGTTGTGCTTCCGTCGGTGAGCTCGCTACACCGCCGCTACCGGAGGAGCATGGGCGGCGGCAGCTGCCGGATCGGGGGGCGGCTCCCGCGTAGCTCCGGGTTCCGTGCCGAGCCTCAGCTCCTCGGCCAGGGGGCGGAGGATAGGGCTATGAGAGATGCGGTCCGATTCTTGACAGATTAGTGGCGGGGGCGGGCTCGCGAGCACGGATTGGGAGGTGATCGAGCGGAACGGACATGATAGTTTGAGGGCCGTGATTTTCTAACTTGTAATCCTCCGAGTTCTTCGGGTCCGAATTGGCCGCGGAGGACGGAGTTCATTCGACAGATGCAGCGTACGTTGCGGTTGATTAAGTCTTCTGAGACTGAGTCTGTCGAGTTGGCTTCATATCGATTGCATGATGTGGCGGCTAATTGGTATGAATCCTGGGAGTTGTCTAGGGGCGAGGGTGCCCCTCCAGCGGTGTGGGATGAGTTTACAGAGGCCTTTCTTGGCCACTTTCTACCTCCGGAGATGAGGCGAGCCAGAGTTGATAGATTCTACGTACGAGGCGAGAATGGCGGGGGCGTCGGGAGTATAGTCGGAGTTTGATTCATTGGCTAGATATGCCCCCACTATTGTAGCGGACATGGCGGCGGGATGCATCGATATGTGATGGCGGATCGTTACTTGATTGATAGGCGTATGCAGTGATGGCTTCTCAGCCCGGTATGGATATTGCCCGAGTGCAGGCGTATGCCCAGGGGATGGAGGATCGACACAGAAAGGCGTCAGCCCGACAGGGATCATAGGCCCGGGGCAACCCGAAAGGGATAGATCGTGGCTATTTGGGGAGTTTCGAGGCAGGCAGCCTCAGTAGTACACTGGGTATTCTTCTCAACCAGCACGGAGTGCACCCCCACGGTTTCTGGATAGGAGATTGGATAGCGCAGGGCATTCAGGAGCTGGTCAGAGCTCCAGGGCTTCAGGTTCACAGATGCATAGGAGTTCGAGTCAGTCGAGGCCACCTTTGCCTCGGTGTTCTCGTTGTGGTAGGCCTCATTTTGGGGAATGTCGTTTTGCTACTGGTGCTTGCTTTTCTTGTGGCCGTCAAGGCCATATTATGAGGGAGTGTCCGTATAGGGATGGTCCAGGTGGTGCAGCTCGGCCCTGCGGGTCGGTTGCTGGTTCATCTTCCTCTCCGTAGCTATGCGCCTGCGGGGCGGGGTATCCGACACCGGCGAGCCGCGGTAGAGGTCATGGCGGAGCCTCCAGTTCTAGCGGTCCCTCGAACTGCATATATGCTTTGGCTAGCCGACAGGATCAGGAGGCGTCACCAGATATGGCTACAGGTATATGAGTCTTTATTGGAGTTTCCTTTATGTATGTGTGTTTACTGTACGATTGTTACTTAATAGCGGTAAGCAGAAATCCAAAGGCCGATAACTAAGTATTTATAAGTCACGGCGATTAAGGCGTGTTCACTACCATTGGGAACCTGGAAGTCTAAGACGGAAAGTAGTCGTACCCATAGGTGAAAAGTGAATATTAAGGATTGAAAAAGGGCTAGAATAGTGATTGTGGAGTCAGCAGAGTAAGAAACCCTTCCTAATTTGGAGGGAGATGTGTTATGAGAGCGTTTCGAAACCTGTTAGGACTTTAATTTACTCCAGATTTGGTGAAGAAGGTCATGCGGTGAAGTGGACGCTATCATACTAGTGTTAAAGCATCGTATTTCATCAGAGTTCCAAGGTTAAGCGTGCTAGAGTGAGAGAAATTTTAGGGTGGGTGACCCCCTGGGAAGTTTACTAAAAGTCCTATACGATCGGACACGGGAGAACAAAATGGGAAGAGCCGGAGTAGCCTGGTAATTAGGATATACAGAGTGGGCGGAAACTGTTACACCTCGCATTTTTTTGCATATTCGAATATCCCGAGTCAATGGCGAGAAGTCAAGGACAAGACTATGTTCTAGAATTATTTTAATGCATTAGTAGGTTATGAGCATTATTTATGGACGTTGGTAGTATGGAAATAATGAGAAAGGTTAAAGAGTAAAAAGGAAAATTCGGAAAAGGGTTCACGGAAATATTATGGAAGGCTAAGGGTAAAATGGGAATTTCACAAGAAGTCTTGAAAATTCTTGGAGAATGTCATGTTGGCCGAATGGTTTGCCATATTTTATTAAATGGGGGTTAATTGTAAATTATGAAAATTGCATGGATTAAACTTGCTTAAGAAGACACTTAGTCTTCTTTATTGAATTTCAAGAAATTTCAAGAAAAAGAGAGGAAAAATCTAGAAGAATTTGGAGGAAAAAAATGGCACATGATCAGCCACATGCTTATATTTATATATATATATATGTGAGTGATGACAAATATTAGAGACAACTCATCATTTCTAGCCTTAGAAATTTCAAGAAAAATGAAAGACAAAGAAGAGAGTGAAACGGCCAAAGAGGAGGGGCTGGCCGAACAGCCCCTTTGGAGTTGGTCAAGGAAAATTATTTTCCTCTTGGTTCCCTACTAATTGGAAAGTTCTCTACGACATGGAGTAGTTGTTGGAACAAGAAAACCATTCCTTCTTGCAAACACCACCTTGGCCGAGGAAGAGGAGGAGAAGGAGGTAAGGTTCAAGTTTATTTTTTTTTTATGTGTTGTGGATGATTTGCATATGTTGTGGAATGTAGAAATGAAAGAAGTTCATAAAAATATGGTGTGTGTGTGTGTGTGGCCGTGAGTGTGTGTGGTTGTGTAGGAATGGAGAGTTAATTGAATTTAGCATGTTTATGTGTTGTTGTGATGTGTAGAAAATGAATGAAAGTTATGAAATTACACATGTTGATGTTGGCCGTGTGTAGGATTTGTTTTGATAGAATATGGTGAACTAATTTTATATAGCATTTTGGTTGGTTGTCGTTGTAGATTCTATGATGAGAATGAATATTTGATGATTCGTGTTGAAGTTGTAATGGTTATGGGCTGTTTTGGAAGCCAACATAATGTGAATATAGCTCCTTCTTTTGATGAAAGTAATGTTGTAAATGTATGGAATTGTTGATATAGTTTATGGGTTTGAAAGAAATAAATATATTGTTGGAGATCCTATGGCATTTGGAAGATTTGGGTTGGAATGTCCTGAACATGTTGTGAATTGAGTATTGATATTGTGGTTATGATTGTTGGTTTGGCTTAGGGTTGAATTCCGGATTGTTGTTGATTGAAATCGGCCAAGTTAAACTTGGTGGCATGGTATATTTACGGGGGAAATGCGCCGAAATTTCGTGGCAAGCCAAGTTCACTTAAGAATCCAACTCAAATGGCTTCTAATCAAGGTTTGGTAAACATGACCAAATTGTGGATTTTGGCGAGTTTGCAACTTGGATTTGGAGTAGCGAAGGAGCGAAAAGAGGTATGTAAGACTCTACCTTCTTTCTATGGCATGTCGTAGACGTAGTAGGCTTGAACATGGGCCTGGGGATAATTCCTTTCCTAGAAAACCAAGATTGAAATCCGTTACTATTCATTCGGTAGAATTGAACTAGAAATGGCGTGAAATCTTGAAAAAGCTTCCCCTAACATCTAGAACTTGCATGAACAATACCCGACTATCCTAGAACCCTCATAAGTAATGTCATGAAACGTATTATGCGCAAATTGTGTGCGCCGCCTCATTTGACCCGAGGTGGGCCCGCTATTCCCGAATTCCTTCCTATTGTTCCATTAAGCTTATTTCGTACTATAATCAATGGAAATTCTTGGTTATCATTTTGACCACCAAACAATATTTGTTTTAATTAAACCCTTGACACCAATGCACGATTTTCCTTACTAAACGTTTACAAGTGTTTTCCAAAATATTCATTTTTCTTCAAAAACCAAGTTTTACAATATTGTAAGTCCTAATGATTAAAACAACGACTATGGTGCTATAATGACAATGATGATGCCAGTGTATGAGAAGAAGTACATGATGAATGTGTCAAAGAAATGTTCTTACTACGAATGTGACGGCACGAAATGTCAAGCTATTTTTAAATCACAACTATTTTCAAAGGTTTTAAAGTAAACGAAATAATGCCTTATGATCCTGTCCTATAATTTCTCATGAAGTTACTCTCCATTGGTAGTCTCGCCTTATTAATTGTTCCTTCAAGGTGAGACAAAGCGCCCGTGGTGATTCCATAATACAATCGGAGGTTGCAAACCTTACGTCACTCAGATAAACACATGACTTTCCTTGGGCTCCCATGCATGCTATGATAATGTATATAATACTTGATATTGTTGAATGTGTAATTGTATGTGCATATGGGGAATGGGGAGGGCAGTTGTGTCCACATGTTGTGGCTTATCATCCGGACGCGGGATGCCGGGCGGGATTATATGGGAGAGCCGTACGCGGCGTATCGTGATATATATAAATATATAATCCGATATACTTGGGACCTTTGTTGGGGAGGGGGTGGGAGAGCCGATGAACTCGGCGTCGTACTCGGCAAAAAAAATCGTTTTCGAAAAATATCTGTTTTCTATGTACAAAAACAAGAAACACCGTGTTTTAGAAAAGAAAAAGAAAAAGCTAGGCATGCATGGCCTCATACGAGTGGCATACACGTATACGGGTTACTCCTTTATCCTATGATATTGTCTATGTTTCCATATAGTTATTACTCGGGGATTCCGTTTTACGCGTGATAGGCTTTACAACTCTCACTATGTTGTTCTTGTTCATGTCTTACATACTCGGTACATTGCTCGTCTTGACCCCCCCACTTCTTCGGGGGCGAGTTTGCGTTCATGCAGCGGTACACCTTTGAGACGGATCGAAGTTAATATAGAAGATGTTCCGACAAAGTTGGCAAGCTCCAATTGGCACGGGTGTGGCGAGTCGAGTACACGTGCCGGGATTTCGATCACGAGTTAGAGACTTTGCGAACGAGTCGTGGGTTTTGAGTCGGTTTGTACTACGATACAAGTTCTGTATAGTTACGTATTTTTATTTGATTCTAAAGCAACAAAGGAATATTTTAGCAAGCTTTGTCATGTATATTAGACTTAGAAAAAAATTTACGCTTGGAATAAGAGTCAGAGGGTTCGCTCGGCTCCGGTTACGGGGTCGGGTGCCCATCACACCCTGATCAAGATCGGGGTGTGACAAAGTGGTATCAGAGCAGGTTGGTCCAAGGGTTGTCTGCAAAGTCGTGTCCGGTAGAGTCCTGTTTATGGGTGTGAAGCCGGCCACATTTATAAACAGGAGGCTACGGGGCATTTAGGAATTGTTGACCTTCTTTCTGTCTTGTGATCGTGCGATAGCCAAGTCATAGGAGATAAGATCCCTTATACTAGTCATTGATTTCCGCAGGCGCCCAGTACCGGCGGAGAAAGGCGAAGGTTGATATGGAAGTCAAAGGAGGTGAGACTGGGTGAATATATTTGTTCTGTTACGTGGAGCTGGGCGCCAGACAGGAAATAGCCATATATGCAGGCGAAAGGTGAACATCGGGAGTTAAAAAGGGCAAACTGGTCATTGTAAAAGAAAGGATGTATTACGAGAATATCTCGGAAGTTGTAAAGTTTTGATTGGTTTCAGACCGAGTAGTAAAGGCCATGTGGGAAAGCAGACGCGAAAATATCAGTGTTAAGGTACCGAATCCCACCAAAGTTTCGAGGTTAAGCGTGCTCAGGTGGGAGTAATTCTAGGATGGGTGACCCCCTGGGAAGTTTACAAGAAATTCAACATATTCGGACATATGAGACAAATGAGAAGTGGGTTAGCCTAAGGGAAACTAGGGTGTATGGAATGGTTGGGGATTATCGAAGACGCGTAGGACGAGGCGGACTTGCTCGGTGAAAGAGACGGGAAGTACATCATAGCCCAGAAATAGGATAGGCTTGAACGGTGTTTGGAAGTATTTCGCGGGCTAGTTAATAGCAATTATACATATGTATATATGAAGGTGTAGGATATCCCAAGATGATGGTACCGGTGGACATGTGAATCTCAGCGACCAAAGTTGCGATACGAAAGGCATTAATCGAGCAAGGGTACCGAAGTTCGAGTGGCAGCAAGAGTAAATGGTATAAGTGTTGCTAAGTAAGCTGTTATGACTCCCCTGTAGATTGAGATTGGGAATGAGGATATGAGACGGAGTATAAATGGATAATGGTATTGGTACCCCCAAAGGGAAGCGGGTGAGAGGAATGTGAAGGATGGAAATAGCTTTGAAAAGGGAGCTCCCCGAGGTGTTTATGCGACCAGAAGACTAGTTGAACATTCGAGGACGAATGTTCCAAAAGGGGGAAGGATGTTACACCTCGCATTTTTGCATATTCGAATATCCGAGTCAATGGCGAGAAGTCAAGGACAAGACTATGTTCTAGAATTATTTTAATGCATTAGTAGGTTATGAGCATTATTTATGGACGTTGGTAGTATGGAAATAATGAGAAAGGTTAAGAGTAAAAAGGAAAATTCGGAAAAGGGTTCACGGAAATATTATGGAAGGCTAAGGGTAAAATGGGAATTTCACAAGAAGTCTTGAAAATTCTTGGAGAATGTCATGTTGGCCGAATGGTTTGCCATATTTTATTAAATGGGGGTTAATTGTAAATTATGAAAATTGCATGGATTAAACTTGCTTAAGAAGACACTTAGTCTTCTTTATTGAATTTCAAGAAATTTCAAGAAAAAGAGAGGAAAAATCTAGAAGAATTTGGAGGAAAAAAATGGCACATGATCAGCCACATGCTTATATTTATATATATATATATATGTGAGTGATGACAAATATTAGAGACAACTCATCATTTCTAGCCTTAGAAATTTCAAGAAAAATGAAAGACAAAGAAGAGAGTGAAACGGCCAAAGAGGAGGGTGGCCGAACGGCCCCCTTTGGAGTTGGTCAAGGAAAATTATTTTCCTCTTGGTTCCCTACTAATTGGAAAGTTCTCTACGACATGGAGTAGTTGTTGGAACAAGAAAACCATTCCTTCTTGCAAACACCACCTTGGCCGAGGAAGAGGAGGAGAAGGAGGTAAGGTTCAAGTTTATTTTTTTATGTGTTGTGGCTGATTTGCATATGTTGTGGAATGTAGAAAGGAAAGAAGTTCATAAAAGTATAGGTGTGTGTGTGTGTGTGTGGCCGTGAGTGTGTGTGGTTGTGTAGGAATGGAGAGTTAATTGAATTTAGCATGTTTATGTGTTGTTGTGATGTGTAGAAAATGAATGAAAGTTATGAAATTACACATGTTGATGTTGGCCGTGTGTAGGGATTTGTTTTGGTAGAATATGGTGAACTAATTTTATATAGCATTTTGGTTGGTTGTCGTTGTAGATTCTATGATGAGAATGAATATTTGATGATTCGTGTTGAAGTTGTAATGGTTATGGGCTGTTTTGGAAGCCAACATAATGTGAATATAGCTCCTTCTTTTGATGAAAGTAATGTTGTAAATGTATGGAATTGTTGATATAGTTTATGGGTTTGAAAGAAATAAATATATTGTTGGAGATCCTATGGCATTTGGAAGATTTGGGTTGGAATGTCCTGAACATGTTGTGAATTGAGTATTGATATTGTGGTTATGATTGTTGGTTTGGCCGGGTTGAATTCCCGGATTGTTGATTGAAATCGGCCAAGTTAAACTTGGTGGCATGGTATATTTACGGGGAAATCTTTACGAAATTTCGGTAGCCAAGTTCACTTAAGAATCCAACTCAAATGGCTTCTAATCAAGGTTTGGTAAACATGACCAAATTGTGGATTTTGGCGAGTTTGCAACTTGGATTTGGAGTAGCAGAAGGAGCGAAAAGAGGTATGTAAGACTCTACCTTCTTTCTATGGCATGTCGTAGACGTAGTAGGCTTGAACATGGGCCTCGGGGATAATTCCTTTCCTAGAAAACCAAGATTGAAATCCGTTACTATTCATTCAGTAGAATTGAACTAGAAATGGCGTGAAATCTTTGAAAAAGCTTCCTAACATCTAGAACTTGCATGAACAATACCCGACTATCCTAGAACCCTCATAAGTAATGTCATGAAACGTATTATGCGCAAATTGTGTGCGCGCCTCATTTGACCCGAGGTGGGCCCGCTATTCCCGAATTCCTTCCTATTGTTCCATTAAGCTTATTTACGTACTATAATCAATGGAAATTCTTGGTTATCATTTTGACCACCAAACAATATTTGTTTTAATTAAACCCTTGACACCAATGCACTATTTTCCTTACTAAACGTTTACAAGTGTTTTCCAAAATATTCATTTTTCTTAAAAAACCAAGTTTTACAATATTGTAAGTCCTAATGATTAAAACAACGACTATGGTGCTATAATGACAATGATGATGCCAGGTATGAGAAGAAGTACATGATGAATGTGTCAAAGAAATGTTCTTACTACGAATGTGACGGCACGAAATGTCAAGCTATTTTTAAATCACGACTATTTTCAAAGGTTTTAAAGTAAACGAAATAATGCCTTATGATCCTGTCCTATAATTTCTCATGAAGTTACTCTCCATTGATAGTCTCGCCTTATTAATTGTTCCTTCAAGGTGAGACAAAGCGCCCATGGTGATTCCATAATACAATCGGAGGTTACCGACCTTACGTCACTCCGATAAACACATGACTTTCCTTGGGCTCCCATGCATGCTATGATAATGTATATAATACTTGATATTGTTGAATGTGTAATTGTATGTGCATATGGGGAATGGGGAGGGCAAGCGTGTCCACGATTCGGTGGCTTATCATCCCTAACGGGATGCCGGGACGCGGGATTTATGGGAGAGCGTACGCGGCGTACGTTCGTGATATATATAAATATATAATCGATATACTTGGGACAACCTTTGTTGGGGAGGGGGTGGGAGCCGATGAACTCGGCGTACGTCACGCAAGCAAAAAGTACCGTTTTCTGAAAAATATCTGTTTTCTATGTACAAAAACAAGAAACACCGTGTTTAGAAAAAGAAAAAGAAAAAGCTAGGCATGCATGGCCTCATACTGAGTGGCATACACGTATGCGGGTTACTCCTTTATCCTATGATATTGTCTATGTTTCCATATAGTTATTACTGCACACGAGAGTTACCGTTTTACGCGTGATAGGCTTTACAACTCTCACTATGTTATTCTTGTTCATGTCTTACATACTCGGTACATTGCTAAATTGACCCCTCTTCTTGGGGGTTTTGCGTTCGTACCGCGCGCGGCACCCCGGACGGATCGAAGTTAATATAGAAGATGTTCCGGCAAAGTTGGCAAGCTCCAATTGGCACGGAGTGTAGCCGAGTCGAGTACACGTGCCGGGATTTCGATCACGGTTAGAGACTTTGCGGACGCAGTCGTGGGTTTCGAGTCGTTTGTACTACGATACAAGTTACGTATAGTTACGTATTTTTATTTGATTCTAAAGCAACAAAGGAATATTTTAGCAAGCTTTGTCATGTATATTAGACTTAGAAAAAAATTTACGCTTGGAATAAGAGTCAGAGGGTTCGCTCGGCTCCGGTTACGGGGTCGGGTGCCCATCACACCCTGATCAAGATCGGGGTGTGACAGAAACCTTAAGAGGTTGCGTAGGCTGAGGTGGACTAGACCGGTGAAGAGAAAGAAGGTGCGTCACAGCTCTAGGATTAGGGTGAGTTGGAATAGTGTTTGGAAGTATTTTGTAAGCAAGGTAGTAGTAATTATGTCTATGTAGGTATGCACATGGTATCCCGTACATGGCTATATCAACGGATACGTGTATTCCGGCGACCAACGTGGCGGTATATGGAAGGCATTAATCGGACAGGGTAACGAAGTTCAAAGGAAAAGAAAAAAAATAAATGGCACAAATGTTACAGGATAAGCTGATGCTGTTCTCACTATAGGTTAAGCTTGGGAAGTACTGGCACAATGATATTTGGAAAGGAAAGAAAGTGAGTAGATGAACGGCAAGGGGATCAGAATGTCGGAATAAAAGTGTCGCCTAAGTGTGATTGGAAGATGCGGACATAGGGCAAAGCATAATCGGGCAATAGTATAAGTACGCCCTTTAAAGGGGGAAGCGGGTGCGAGAGATGCAAGTGCAGGATGGAGACAATTAGCATTACAATATATTTAATACGGATGTTCGGGCTACAGGTAAGAATCCTTGCCGAGACAAGTTAGTGAGATTCAAAAGCTAGAAAAAGAGGTAGAAGCTAGGATGGTAATTGAGATGGTGCTGAGAATTAATTGTAGAGGTCTTAAAGGATATGACATTGGAAAGTGGAAGCTTTAAAAGCGAATACGACAAGAGAACGATAACGAGTAGCTGGGAGACATTAAAAAAGGTAATGCTATTTGTGTTGGATTAGAGAGTAAGATGTAGACACTTCAAGGTTGTTTGCTAAATACTGCGTCCTATGAGTAGTAAGGGAGAAAAATAGAAACCTCTATAGTAGGAAGTGGGAACGTCAAAGGAGTGAATAAAGGAAGGGAGAAGAGTATGACGGGATAGGTTACAAGCGAATGTTAGGACGGAAGGAATATGTGGAGCAGAGTGAACCGGAGGAGGAAGACCGTAACTAAGATGGAATATGCTTTATCAAGCCCGTACAAAGTAGTTATGTTACTACTACGAATAATTATATGCTAGGGATGAGACCAAGCAAAAACTTAATGTCATGACCCAACCCCGTAGGCCGTAACTAGTGCCCGAGCTGGGCACCCGTACCCATCTACTTACTATAACCAGTCCACAGCAACCATACTAAGAACTTATACATACAGAAAGGCACGGCGACGCATATACATATATACATATCGTGCATAAGCCTGGGAACATTCAGAACACAAACACAACCCGACAAACGATGACTACACGTCAACCCACACATATGTCTACGGACCACTAAGAGTAGTAACGGTAATCATATGACGGGACGGCCCCGCTCGTACCCCCCGAATAAACGTACATATATACAATGAAGGAATCTGTACCAAAATATGGGCTCCGGACAAGGGAGCGCTCCAAAGTAGCAGAGTAGGTGTCCTAGACTAGCGGGTCACCAAATCGATCGTACGGCCTGGCGGGCATGAAACGCGACCCCGAAGAAAGAGGGTCGACACGGAATATGGGGAAGTATGTAAACATAATATGAAGGATCAGCTGAAATAAGGGTATAGAAAGTCATAAGACTTGCTTCCAAACATAAATCATGCGTACTGATATCATATTCGACTTATTATGGGGTGAGTGACATAAGCAAATAATCATCATGTACATATGAATGCATAACGTGCCCCACCCTCTGCGAGGGACGCGGTAAGTAAAATCATCATATACATGTACATATACGTGCCCGCCCTACGAAGTGAGGGACGCGGTGAATGAAGGTCATCACGTGCCATCTGGCGCCTCCCCCGTATCATATATCATATAACGTGCCCTGCCCTCCGATTAGGGACGCGGTGAATATCATCATGTACATATAACATGCCCGGCCCTAGCGAGGGGACGCGGTGAATAATGCGGTGGAATCGTGCACGAATACATGCCTGGCCGGACGCGATGAAGGAAGTAATAACGACTCGCGCGAGCGAGTAAGTGAGAAACCACGTACACATAAATCACTTTCAAAGACTCGATGAAATAATCTAAATAGTATCATTTGAAAGTCGGGACAATAATTATATCAAATATCTTTCGGACGCCAATCGGGAAACATATCAAACATCATGAGCATATCGAAGAACCGTAGGGACCATAGTCATACATCAAACCAATACGAGCCCGCCTATGAAAGTTACGGGCATTATACGTTATAGAATCATTTGCGAGCATATCAAACCAATCCGATTCCGTCTATGAAAGTTACGGACATTTTTAGACATAGGATCTTTTAAGAACAAAAATTCTTTTGCAACATTTGAAATTCAATCATACATAAGACTTAAGGACCAAGTTTCTACACATTAAGGATACCAATACTAAGAGGTGAATAAGGATCGTAAACATGTCGGGTCTAAAGA
>NW_026716596.1:0-16694 GCF_029784015.1 Lycium ferocissimum
ACATAAAATGAAGTAAGTAATTATACCTCGTACTCTTCTTAAGATCTCTGTCATGTAACCTACTCGTCTACAGGAAAAACATTTCATACACATCCATACACAACATACATACATATGCATTCATATACACTTACTATACATACATCTGTCATATCCGTACCCGGCCCTTTCGGGACTCGGTGTTATCCATACTCGGCCCTTGCGGGACTCGATGTTATCCGTACTCGACCCTTGCGGGACTCGATGTTATCCGTACTTGGCCCTTGCGGGACTCGATGTTATCCCCAACTGATTAGTGGAATGCAATGCATACATACATACAGACATACATATACATAAAAATACGTAAATGAAATCAACATTATCATTACCATTATCATCATCACTATATCCTTCCTTAGAAGATCAACTGTCTTAAGGTGAAGTCGACGATGTCATGGGAGTCTCAAGAATCATGAACTTATATAGCATTAGAAATAGAATCGTCATCGCTATATCTCACCTCGAAAGAACAAGTATTATGAGGTGAGATCAATCACAAAGAATAGTCTCAAGATCATGAATAAGCTCAATAATATCATAAGGATCATGAGATTCATAGGCTTCTAGCATTTGTGGAGGCAAGGATATTATGGATATGGCACAAAGGTTTATAACAAAAGAATCATACCTTTAGAAAGAAACGGACTAGCCTTAACATACCTTTTTGGTCGCCTTAACTTTAACTACTCAATGCTTGTCTTAGTCCTTCAAATAAATCTTTTTGGAATCTGCCGAAATTTCAGCAGCATCTCCCCTATTTATATGCCTAACCCAAAATAGTAATTCAGCAACCAATAGCAACAACATCAATACCAACATTTATCATAATATTTTCAACACCAAAATACTCCATAAACATCCCATATGGGGTTTATCCCATATTTCCGACAACAAAACTATTATACGGCTATTTGATAGTTTTATCTCCGTAAATAAACCAAAATAAACATTAATAATAGGAGATTCATACCTTACTCCTGATAATATCGCTATATCTTCACTTTTTCCACCTTAAACTTGAACCACACGCGTCGCTATATGATTCTATACTCGCAACTATACGTTGCCTGAATCGGAATTTGGGAATTATCTTTGATTTAGGCTTGAAATTTGGGTTTGAGAGTTGGGGAACATTCTAGAGAATTTGGAGTAGTTTGGAAAATGTTTTGGCTGAAAAAAGAGGGGGCAAGCCCCTTTTATATTAGTTCAAATTCGGGTCGGGGTCACTGTAGCAAGTCGGTTACCGTAGCAGTACTGTTGCACGCGTTTCAGCTCGATCAGCTGAACTTGTAACGTCCATAATTCTCTGTTCCGATATCGTATTTACGAGTGGTTTATTGCGTTGGAAACTAGACTCAACGAATTTCATTTTAGGCTTTTGAAACACCTTAAAACTCTCAATATACTAGGAGATATATCCCTCCAAAATTTGACCCAAAATTCCATCCAAAATTCTGTCAACTTTTTCCAAATTTTCGACAAATTTATTTTCTTCGATTTGCTTGATCCCGGAATCTTCCATAGCTTATTATATGAACTTAAACCCTCGTAACCATAAGTTTGGCGCATATAATCTCATATATCCTTGAAGGTAACTCCAGTAACCGTACTTAAACAACCAACACTTATAATTTCCACGTACGAACCTACGGGGTGTAACAAGATGAATCATGAAAACCAGTCTCAATAATTAAATGCATCTGTGGCTAACATCTGAGAATATCTGCGTAAATCTATATGACTGAGACTGACTCTATGGTGTATGATAGACATAGATTATAATATAACGATAGTCTTTGTGGAACGTACGGCCCGATCCATATATAATATAATAGTGTAGGAACGTACGACCGATCCATATATAATATAATAGTGCTTGGGAATGTACGACGATCCATATATAATATAATAGTCTTTGAGGAACGTATGGCCCGATCCATATATAATATAATAGTGCGGGAACGTACGGCCCGATCCATATATAATATAATATATATAAATGCATGTAAAACTCGAAAAAGGATACTGCAGGGAACTCCTGCGAGTGACATAAGCTAATATGATAAGTCTTTGGGAGTTATGGACATAAAATATAGGAGGCCAAGGATACAAATATCTCTACACTATCTAAGAATAGTCTTTGGAACTCGCTTGCTCACTGTGTTCGTTCATATGATAAGGATCAAGCCAAAATAGAAGAAAGAGATAGCCTTAACATACCTTGAAGCGCGTCTATTCGTCCAAAATCTACTGCCCAAGTTTGTAATCTATAACAAGGCAATAATTACGCCACAATTAGATGAAAGTCATTCTTTACTACTCATTGTAAGCTAACAAACAATCTAACGAAAATCCGGTAACATTTCCCCGATTTTTCTTACTCTGTCCCAACTCACCAACAACCCAAAATAATCACAACAATATCAACAACACACCAAGCCACGAAAATCATACCAAACAGCCCCAAAATATCATCACAAAACAGCCACAAAAATCATACCAAACAGCCCCAAAATATCATCACAAAACAGCTACGAAAATCATACCAAACAGCCCCAAAATATCATCACAAAACAGCCACGAAAATCATACCAAACAGCCCCAAAATATCATCACAAAACAGGCCCCAACTTACAATGACATCTAAGTCCGTATATCGCTTGTATATCAACGTTTTCTTCACGTATACACCATGTTAAGCCTTTAATCCAACTTAATAACTTGAATAGGAAGTCGAACTTACCTTTAACAATCAGAATCTTCAAAAATCTAGTTCCTCTTTCCAGCTACTTGCTTAACAACACAAAGAGAACGTAGGCTACAACTTCTCTTTAACTAATCTCATGTCAAGGGGCTAGGATTTAGTCTATATGATGGCTCAATTAGAAAGGGGGTTTGGGAGAGAGCATAAGGGTTCTTGGATCTGTTTTAGTTCATGTGAAGTGATATCGGACAAAGTGGTGACTTATATATTAAATTTAATGGGCCTCATGGGCCGAAATACAAATGTTTGGGTCGGGTCTCAACTTGCTGCCCCGCTAGCCCAACTTGCATCGTCCATAACTCCTTATCGATATCATTTTGATGAGCGGTTTGTTGCGTTGGAAACTAGATTCGATGAAATTCATTTTAGGATTTTGAAACACCTTAAAACTCCTCATATACTAGGAGATATGCCTCCAACAATATGGGCTAAAATCGGGTCCGAGATTTTACTGAAGTTGTTCGGATTCATTTCGTTTCGATTTGTTTAACTTCTAATCCTCTTCCAACCCTCATGTAACCTCTTATACATACATATACATACTCATATACATCCATAACAATCCATACACGCGTCTCAAAGGGTCCAGAGAATCACAATAACCTTAAACATAACTAGAGAACTCACAAAGCTTCGATGAAACTCCAATCGCAAAAGTATATTCATATCTTTTGTCCATCTTCTATATCATTACTAATAATCTCAAATATTACCTCGTATAAGTACTCATTACACGATTTCAAATCCTTTAGGTTACTATGTCACCTCGGGATACTTAAGGCAACCATATATATAACGATATTCTTACGAACTCGATTAACTTTCCTTGAACTTTCTTAACTCATTCATTCTTGTCTTGAGTCAAGTAGCACGTACTCTTACGGGGTGTGACAACATCAATAGAAACACCCATAATATCATAATCAATAGACTTTTCAAGTTAAACATTGTTCTATTCTCAAAACTCCCTTCCAAGATCATTCATAGTATTAGCTACAATACGACACCATATTCATTTCCATATAATACTTCCTCAACATCATTAGTGTCATTCACAACAAGATTATACTCATAATACACTAAGAATCATGACTCAAGTTGATTTACTACTTACAAACATCACCAAATCCTCATTGAAACTTCATCTTCTACTTTCTTCTCTCATTCAAGTCATTCAACAACCAAATACTCTTAATAACATGAAATAGATGTGAAACTCACCCTTTGATCACATAAGGATGAACTTTGGATGCATATGCTTCACTTAGGAGAAACCCCAACTTCAATACCAAAAGATTTCTTGACTCCTATAAACCCTAGAGGGCCTCTCCCCACTTGATTCTCTTAATTCTTGATAACTAATCTTTGATTTCCCTTGAGTTTGTGTTAATATGGTGTGAGGAATATTCTAGAACCCTCAAAAGGTGTGGAGAATGTGGAAAATAAGAATAAGAACTTGGGTCTTTTATATATAATAAAAAAAAATTGACCCGACATGATTTATACGGACACTTATACGGTCCATATAAGTGACCGTATAATTCCACGTAAACTAATCCATTCTGTGACTGTTATATGGCCCCTTGTACGGACCGTATAAAGTTATCCGGACTGTATAAATGGTTGTATAACCCATTGTTTTCCGAACATCTCTCGTTGATTCGTTTGACCTCCAAGCCTTATGAAACCTTCTTGGAACTTATATAATACTTCATTAACCATCCAAGGGGATTCATATCTCTTCCTCAAAGTGATGTGGAGCAAGGCTTAACTCAAACGATGTGAAATTCTCCCAAACAAGACTCTACCTTAACTTTCTCCGATGAGCTTCCTTCTTTTGCCTCAAATATCTTTGGAATCTTAATTAGAATTCTTAAGTATCCTATCCCACTTGTAGGGACTTCATGTACATTCTAGACTCACGTTAGTCCATCCACAGCAAAACGACATGAAATGTATGAGGTGTAACATTATACTAGCAAAAAAATACCTAAAGATAGCAAGTCCGGAGAAGTGGCACTTGCTAACACCGCTGAAGCTGGAAAAAATCATATTGCGGTCGCTCCTCTATAACCCCTGTCAGAGCCTGCAGCATGAAATGTAGCGTCCCGTGCAATGGGACGTCAGTACGGAGAAAAGCACTGAGTATGTAAGGCTGGAATCAATAACATAAGTAAGGCGGAGGTATAAAGAGATTAGAAGTAACCTGCCATCTGAGAACGTACAATATACAATGCATGAGTTTAAAATCATATGCAAGCATAAACATATATATTAATAGTATCATCATCATAACGTACCCGGCCTTTTCAGGACTCGGTGTATAACGTATCCGGCCTTTTCGGGACTCGGTGTGTAAGTACCCAGCCCTTTTGGGACTCGGTGTGTAATTACCCAGCCCTTTCGGGACTCGGTGTGTAATTACCCAGCCCTTTCAGGACTTGGTGTGTAAGTAGCCGGCCCTTTCGGGACTCAGTGTGTAATACCAACTTGCACAATAGGTGCCGTACCCGACCAACTATAGCGCAGCTCGGTGTAGTAAAATAGTGCATACATGTATATATATACAATGCATAATAAGCTAATGACGTAACAACGGCCTTTCAGAGTGACATAAGGTCGTAACCTCCGAATGAATTATGGAGTTCGTATCGAATCCAAGAAAATAACTTGATAATTGTAAACATGATAACATGGTAAGAATCAATCAAATAATTAAGGCATTAAGACTGAAATACATAGCATAGGAATGGAGTGAATTTGTTATGGAACGCTCATGTTCATGTTCTAGTTGGATTCGTGCCAAAGAATGAGGGAAACGAACACCTAACATATCTTATCCGTCAAACCACAACTTAAAGAATCCCTTACTCTGATGCTTGCCCTTCACCCGAACCTATATATCGAGAAATACATCTTTAATCATACTTTCATCATATTTCCATCAACTTATATGCATTAATTATTGACGACTAATTTGGGTTACGAAACTTTGGGCGGCATCTGCCCTATATTATCCACTTCCTCCAAATACCAAAACAACTCAGAAACAATACCAACAACATCCTCAATATTCTACAAGATAAATATGTATAATTTTATCACGACCCAAAATGATGGGCCGTAACAAGTGCCCGACCACTACTGGCCAAGCACTCCTATGCTTGCATTTTCCGCTCGACCGACTATCCCGGGGCCCATACACAATACGAATCGAGTACGTGACTGTCTCCCCGAACAATCAACATAAGAGACACTGCACCGGGAACTCACGGCCAACACATACATATAAACATAAGCACTGAGCGTAACAGTGCTAGCCGATTTGGCCGCCACATGTATACTGTATAACAAAAATAACTCCGACGAGGCTGCATAACATCACGACTACATATCACTGTCTACAGACCTCTATGGAGTACATGTGTGTAAAAATGACGGGGACAAGGCCTTGCCGTACCCATATACACACACACACACACACACACACACAAACGGGGGGGGTGTGTGTGTGTGTGTGTGTGTGTGTGTGTGTGTGTGTGTGTGTGTGTGTGTGTGTCGCCGAGGGAGGTCCTGCTGCGATGGGCCGTCGGCGGCTACCGATCCGCGGGCATGAACGCAACGTCCACAGGAAGGGATGTCAGTACGAGTAATGTACCGAGTATGTAAGGTATGAATAATAACATAGTAAGGGATGTAAAGTATGAATAACAAGAGAATGGAAATATAGCGCGTATCGTAAGATAAAATAGTAACCTGTACATATGAGTGCCTCTTAGGGTGGATGCCATGCATGCTTAGCTTTCTTTGAAAAACATTTCTTGTTCATGTATACATAAAATAGAACATATCATTTTGCCGAGGTGTCGCCTCCGATCCATTTAACCACATATGTCCGCGTCGGGCATCCCGCGTCGGGATGATATCATGTCATATTATACCAGCGATCGGTGGCCGGTCAGACGAATAGCATACCAAAAGGGGGTTATTACCCTTTATATAGGGGTCAAATTCGGGTCGGGTTCACTGTAGCATTTTACTGTAGCAGTATGTAGCAATCGATACTATAGCACGCGTTTCTGCTCTGTCAACCGAACGTGTAACATCTATAATTCTCTAATCCGATATCCTATGTTATATCCGGCATTTCGGCACATTTGGAAAATTTGGAATAATTTTTGCTTGTAAGAAATAAGGCCACATTTGAATCTTACTAGTATGAATATGTTGGCCATGAAAAATATTGGTGTGGAAGTGTTGGAGAAGGCCAAGGGTAAAATTGGAATTTTGAAAATTTGTTTCGGAAATTGTAAAATATGATCCATGGGAAATTGGGCTCAAAATAATAAAAGAAATTGAGGCCCAAATTGCTAAGGGTGGCCGGCCAACATAGTATGGCCCAAACCCATTTTAAAAGCCATGTGCCAACCATGTGCCATGTTATTAAAGGGATGACATGTATATATATGTGTGTCTATCCTTGGAATATTCAAGAAATTGGAAGAAAAATCAAGAGCAAAAGGGAGAGGCCATTCGGCCAAGTGAGAGAGAAAGAAGAGAAAAAGAAGAAAATTTTTGGAGCCTCAATCCTTGACTTAAAAATCTTGTTCTCTTTGAATTTATAACAAGTTCAAGGCGCTCTTCGATGTGGCATAATTGGTTTGGAGGAAGAACTCCGTTTGCGGAAGGTTGAAATTTCAAGAAAAGGTAAGATTTCCATGTCTTATGTTATGGAAGGTGTATGTATGTTAAAATGGTTAAAATGGTATGAGAAGTATGGAATTATGATGTGTGTGTGCATGGCGTGTGTGTGTGTGAAAGGTGTGTATGGCCGTGTGTATATATATGTTGCATGGCAAGATGAGTTGATTTTATATTGTATTCTAATTGTGATTGTGGTGGAATTCACATTGGAGATGAAAGTTGAATAAATTTGGTCGAAGTTGAAAAATTGATGTTTGGCCGTGTGGTATGATGATTGGTAGGATGGAAATGAATTAAGTTTGTTTAGTATGTTAATTGTGTTGTTGTGATCTTGGTAATACATATGAAGGTAAAATGATGAAAGTTAGTGTTGAAATGGAATGTAGAAGGTTATGTCATTTTGGAATGATTTTATGTTATTGTGATAATGATAATGTTAAGGTGCAAGTTAGGATTGTGGTTGATGAAATTGGAAGATGGAAGTATGTTATGAATAAGTATGTTGAAAAATTAAAAGTTTTGGATGAATTATGGTTTGATGGAAATTCGGTATATTTTGTCGAATAATGAGAAATGTGTTCGAATTGTATTTGAATGGTCTTGAATTAGTAGATAAGTATGAAAACGTGGATATTGGACGATAAGTGTGAAGTCGGAATGGAAACTATTGCATTATATTGGAAAGTTGACTAATTGTGTTATGTTACGATTGTTAATGTTATTGATGTTGTTGTTGGGTTGTTGTTGGTTGTTTGGAACAATGAATCTCGGGGGGAATATTTATAGGTTGAGAAGTCTTTGCCCGAAATTTCGGTAGCCAAATACTACCAAAGTTGAAATGTTAACTCTCATGAATAGTAATTCGGCAAAAGTTGACCATTTGCCATTTTGACGAAACGGGATTGGAGATTAAGCGAGCGTGAGACGTCGTAAGGTATGTAACGCTTAAATCCTTCATATGGCATGTCCTAGGCCTACTAGGAGGAAAACGGAACCTCGAGAAAATTTGTCCTAGAAATCTGAGTTTGCTTTTGGTTACTATTCATTCATATATATATATTGAATCAAAATGCTTACCTTTGGATATAAGAACGCATAAACCTTGTATCTTTCGTAAATGAATCCAAATGGCTCCGAAACTTTTATAGACAACTATATGGAGCCTAATGTTTCAAAAATTATGTTCGTCGCCTCGGCCTGACCGAGGTGGGCCATGCAAGTCCCGAGGCTTCCTTAACCGGTTTGTGTGTCTCCTTTCGTATGGTACGAAAAGAAATATTTGCCTACGACTCTATGGTTCGTTCGAAATGTCTGATTATGTTATCCGAACGCTCGTCACTAAGAATGATACCAAATTTTCCGAAAATGATCTACGATGCGTTTTTGAGAAATGTTGTGTGTTAAAAGTCCGTGATGGGTTGTCGTATACAAATTCCTATTTACCCAATATTCGTTTTGAGTTGTCCGAGACTAATGTATATGAAAATGAAAATATATGTAAGTTTTGGAACTTACTTTTAATATGGATATAATGTGGCAGTGGTAGTGCCGAATCGGCTAATTGGTTTCGTTCGTTGCATTGGGCCGGTTTCGTGATCGCGCGACCGTGATATATTCGGCGGTATGATGTGTTAGTTGTTTTCCGTGAATGTATGGAAATGGTGTTACATGCATTTTTGCATATTTGGAAAGTTGGGTGTCCTTGTTTGTAGGAAATAAGGCCATATTTGGATTTTTTTTTTAATATGTGTGAACCGGTTATGGAAGCTTGATGAAAACACCGGATAAGGCCTAAGGGCAAAATTGAATTTTGGAAATTTGTTTTGGAAATTTTGAAATAAGGATTCTTTATTAATTCATGAAAAGAGAAAATTTGGGCCCAAAATTAATGAAGTGGCCGGCCAACTTATGGCCAAGGCCCATGGGTTAAATTAATTTTCCCATGTGTTAAATATTTATAAGGTGGAGTGGTTCATGAAACTTCAAGAGAAAAACAAAGAAAATCAAGAAACAAAAGAAGGAGACAATCGGCTCCAAGAAAAAAAAAAAAGAGAAAAAGAGGAGAAAATTTTCTTGCCTTAATCCTTGGTTCAAAAATTCATCTCTTGTTGGATTCTTAACAAGCTTGAGGTGCTTACGACGTGGTATAGTTGGTTTGGAGAAAGAACGCCATTTGCGGAAAGTTGAAATTTTAAGAAAAAGGTAAAATTCTTATATTTCATGTTATGAAATGAATTTATATGTTATGATAATTAGAATTAGACGAGAATTATGAAAGTGTGACGTGTGTGTGCATGGCGTGTGTGTGTGTGGAATATGATGTGGTCGTGAGCCACCTCGATTATGGAGGAGAAGTAGATTTGATTTTATTTTGCTTGTTAATTGTGTTGTTGGGATGTTGTGATGAAAAAAAGGTTAATGAGCCAATTTTGTGAAGTTCATGTATGTTGTTAAAGAAAGTTTTATGATTTTATATGGATTTTATTTAATTGTGGAAGTAGTGGTATGGGGTGTGAATTATGATTATGGATGATGAAATTGGAAGATGGAATCATGTTATGAATATTTACGTTGAGAACCGGAAGTTTTGAGTGAATTATGGTTTGGTGGAATTTTTGCATATTTGGTAGAATAATGTGAAATGTCCTTGAGTCGTACTCGAATGGCCTCGAATTAGAGAATGAATATGAATACGTCGATATTGGATTAAAAGTATGAAGTTAGAATGGAATTATGTAGTATGTTGAAAGAAAGACTATTTATGTTAAAATGTGTTTTATAATGTTTATTGGTGTTGTTGATGTCGTTGTTAGGTTGGTTGTTATTATTGAGCCGAGTTGAATCTCGGGGATGCTATATTTATAGTGGGAAGTGCTGCCGAAATCATTCGGTAGCCAAATAGAAACCAAGATTTAAATGCTAATCTCATGAATAGATTGTGTAAAGTGTGACCATTTTATTATGTGTGACTTAAAATGTGGAATTGAGCTTAAGGAGCTAAGACACCCGTAAGGTATGTAAAGCTATTCCTTCCTTCTTTTGGCATGTCCTAGGTATACTAAGCTTGAATTTGAGCCTCGGGGGTTATTCTTGTTCATCGAAACTCGATTCTGAAATCGAGCACTATTCATTCGGGGGCCGCGATTGAACTAGAATGCTTATAACTTGTTGGAAAAAATGCTTAAACGTCCGTAACTTGCCGGAATGTAATCGAATCGCCTTGAAACTTCCATAAACCACTTATGGGGGGTGATATATTATTTTCTAGAGCTTTCTTAAAACCACTCGTGGAGAAGTGGGGAACGTGATATATTATTTAGAAAGTGCTTTTCTAAAACCACTCCGAGGGTGCGTACAAAACCATTTATGTGAGTGTGATATTTTATAAAACTTTTTTAGAAACCACTCCGAAGGGGGTGCGATATTTTATTATTATTATTACTATTATTAATATGCCGGCGGGCTGGCTGGATTAGTATTATCCGAGCGAGTGGGTGCCCATCGGGGCCGTGGTAGTAACCCTAGTAAGGTCGCGGGTGTGACAAAGTGGGCTAGGATGCGGGTGTGCATGTCCTAGGGGGGCCGGATAGTCGTGTCGGACCGTTTATGGTGCGAAGCGCGCCATTATTTTACGTCGGAGGCTACGGGCATCTAGGAATTGTCGACGTCATAGATCGTGCGGATAGAGCCAAGTCGCGGGGAAAAATATTGTTATTATTACATACTATTGCCTTATTATTATTATTATTATTATTATTATTATCATCATCGTTATCGAGATCTTGCCTTGATGGCAAGAATGTGATATGAAGCTATATACTCTGTAAAGTATTGAAAGTTCGTCCAAAGGACTATTTTGATAATAAACCTTTAGTTCATGTCGAAGATTGAAAAGGCAAACTTGCTTTGCACAAGAAAGGACGTGTTCCCCGATGTAAAAATGCCTTACTCGTTGAAACTTTCCGATTTCTTGCTTCGGTATGTAGTAAGGGCATATTCCGAAGCTGGACGCGATTATTCGCATTAAGGCACGTTTCAAATCCCACCAAAGTTCGTGGTTAAGCGACCGAAAGGAGCAATTTCATGAGGGTGAGATCGGGACTGAGTATGCCCATTTGCTCACAAATGTTGATCCAAGAGACAAATGGGAAGATATAATGTACGAGATAGTTGTACTATGAAAGGAGTACGAGTACGCGACGTGGGAGTCAAAGACGTTTGGCCTTGTGTTATTTTGATAGGCTACGAAATGGCGAGAGTATTCGGCTCCTTGTTTTATGTTGTATGTATCTATATGTACTTTTGAGATGCGTATGATGCCACGTGTCGATTTTGGTATTTCATTTACAATTTTCAATTTTTTGTTTTAAAAAAAAATTGAGTCGACGTTTAAGGAGTTCGCCCTTACGAGGGGGAGAATATATCACGCTCGACTGAAGATTGGGGTGTGACAAAGTGGACAACTATAAGAAGGGATCCTCCGGAGTATCATACTGTCTATAGACGCCTTGAACATTGAGGACCACATCTATCTACGAAAAGGGGGAGGATGTTATAGCCCGCATTTTGTACTTTTGGAAATGTAGATCGTGGTATAGAGCGTAGACGATTGTACAAAAATTATTTTAATGATGGGCTATGTGTGCTTTCAAGAACAATATTAGTATGGGAATATCAGGAGAGGCTGAGGGCGAAAAAGGAAAATTCGCAAAATGGTCTACTAGAGCTCGGAAATATTTAAAAAGGTCAGGGGCAAAATGGTCATCTCCATCGCCGGAGAATTCGGAGAGAGATTCCACGGGATCCACCCCGGCCATATCTGGCCATGCTGGAAAAAAGAATGGAAAAAGGATGCCTAAAATAATGAGTCATCTTTTAAGAAAAAGAAAAGGAAAGAAAATTCTAGAAAAAAGGGGAGGAAAAGGAAAGCGGGATTTAGAGAAAATTTGAATAAAAAAAACAAGGCATGTGCATGATCATGTGACACACATATATATATATATGAAGTCATCTTCTAGTTGAATATAATGAAAAAGAAAGAAGCAAAAACAAAAGAAGATGATGGAGAAAATAAAGGGGCATAGCGATTCAAGTTCAACAAGAACTTGGGAGAGATTCATCAAAAGGTAGTGACGCCCTTAGCCAAACAATTCATTGGCGCCTTTTAGCGTCATTAAAGTGGTTTTTTGGAACAAGCAAAGGCATGATGTTCCTTAATTTGCAAGTGGTAGCCAAGTGAGAGAATAGTGTGGATAAAGGTAAGAATTCATGCCCCTTTTATATGTTGTGGATGATGGAGGCAGAGTTATAGTATGTAATAAAAACCGAATGGAAGTCACAGGAGATTTGTATGGATGTTGTGTATAGCATAGACATAGCTCGTGTGCTTATGCACGGGGTTGTTGTATGCAAGAATGGAAATTAATTTTATATGGTATGTTGGTTGTTGTAAGAGGAAAAGGATGTGGGAAGGTTCCACCATGAAAAAAACATATATATAGTTGCACCTTCGCGGTAGCCGAATGGACCTCGGCGGGGGGTAGAGAGAATTTTCCCTCGGAGGACTAGTAGTTCATCTTGTGCGTCGGGTCCTCGGAAAACAGGGGCATGGTCGGGGCGAAGAGGCGATGGCCCCTCCGCGATGTGTATGGAAATGGGAGACGCATGGGGACGGTGCGGCACGGGGTGTGTGCTATATTGTGGTGATCCGACACCATGCTGTAGAGAGTGTCCACAGGAGTGGGCCAGTTGTCATTTAATATTCGGCGGCCGATTGTCGTCCCTCGGTAAGAGCCCCCGAGAACGGGGACCCCGGACTTTTGGTCGAGGTAGGGGCGGAGGTAGAGCCCCTAGTTCCGGCGGGACCACATCGTATCTATGCACCGGGCGGAAGACCAGTCCCGAGGCACCGCGAGATGTCGGTAATTTTATTCTGCAGCTTGATTGTTTTAATCAGTGAATGATTTATACGTACCTTTGTCTCCTAAAGAACCTTCCCAAATTGGTTGTAAGACCTATAAGGCTAATTTAACATTCGAGGGACGAATGTTCTTAAGTGGGGAGGATGTTACATGTGCATTTTTGCATATTTGGAAAGTTCGGAATAATCCTTGCTTGTAGGAAACAAGGCCATATTTGGATTTTTTTTTTTAGCATGTGGGAAATGTTATGTGAAGTTGAGCGCGAAAACACGGATAAGGCCTAAGGGCAAAATTGGAATTTTGGAAATTTGTTTGGAAATTTTGAAATAAGGATTCTAGCTTATTGGGCCCAATTCATGAAAAGAGAAAATTTGGGCCCAAAATTAATGAAGTGGCCGGCCAACTTATGGCCAAGGCCCATGGGTTAAATTAATTTTCCCATGTGTTAAATATTTATAAGGTGGAGTGGTTCATGAAACTTCAAGAGAAAAACAAAGAAAATCAAGAAATTGTGTGAAAAGAAGGAGACAATCGGCTCCAAGAAAAAAAAGAAAAAAAGGAGAAAATTTTCTTGCCTTAATCCTTGGTTCAAAAATTCATCTCTTGTTGGATTCTTAACAAGCTTGAGGTGCTTACGACGTGGTATAGTTGGTTTGGAGAAAGAACGCCATTTGCGGAAAGTTGAAATTTTAAGAAAAAGGTAAAATTCTTATTCATGTTATGAAATGAATTTATATGTTATGATAATTAGAATTAGACGAGAATTATGAAAGTGTGACGTGTGTGTGCATGGCGCGTGCGTGTGTGGAATATGCATGTGGTCGTGGGCCACTGAGAGGTGGAGGAGAAGTAGATTTGATTTTATTTTGCTTGTTAATTGTGTTGTTGGGATGTTGTGATGAAAAGAAAGGTTAATGAGCCAATTTGGTGTGGAAGTTGGCATGTATGTTGTTATGGAAAATTTTATGATTTTATATGGTTTTTATTTAATTGTGGAAGTAGTGGTATGAGGTGTGAATTATGATTATGGATGATGCCCGAAAGATGGAATCATGTTATGAATACTTACGTTGAGTGAACCGGAAGTTTTGAGTGAATTATGGTTTGGTGGAATTTTTGCATATTTGGTAGAATAATGTGAAATGTCCTTGAGTCGTACTCGAATGGCCTCGAATTAGAGAATGAATATGAATACGTCGATATTGGATGAAAAGTATGAAGTTAGAATGGAAGTTGATGTAGTATGTTGAAAGAAAGACTATTTATGTTAAAATGTGTTTTATAATGTTTATTGGTGTTGTTGATGTCGTTGTTAGGTTGGTGTGTTGTGCGTTGAGCCGAGTTGAATCTCGGGATGCTATATTTATAGGGAAGTCTTGTTTCCTTCCAAATTTCGGTAGCCAAATAGAAACCAAGATTTAAATGCTAACTCCATGAATAGAATCGGTAAAGGTGACCATTTGTTACGGGACGAAACGGGAATTGAGCTCAAGCGAGCATAAGGCACCGTAAGGTATGTAAAGCTATTCCTTCCCTTCTTTTGGCATGTCCTAGGTATACTAAGCTTGAATTTGAGCCTCGGGGGTTATTCGTTTCATCGAAACTCGATTCAACAGCACTATTCATTCGGTGCGATTGAACTAGAATGCTTATAACTTGTTGGAAAAATGCTTAAACGTCCGTAACTTGCCGGAATGTAATCGAATCGCCTTGAAACTTCCATAAACCACTCCGAAGGGGGTGTGATATATTATTTTCTAAAGCTTTCTTAAAACCACTCCGAAGGGGGTGTGATATATTATTTTTTAAGGCTTTTCTAAAACCAGATCTATGTTGCGGGGTGCGTACAAAACCATTCGGCGGAGTGTGATATTTTATAAAACTTTTTTAGAAACCACTCCGAAGGGGGGTGCGATATTTTATTATTATTATTACTATTATTAATATGGAAAGGGGCTAGGATTAGTATTATGTCGCGAGTGGCATGCCCGATGGGGTTGGGGTAGCTGTATGCCGCGAGTGGAGCCGAGGGGCTAGGGATGCCGGGGGCCGCGTATGTCCGACGGGGGCCGGGATAGACGATATGTCGGAGCCGGCATGCCCGAAGGGGCCATGCCCACGTCGGGGCCGCATGTCCGACGGGGCCAAAGATAGACCATTTGCTGGACCGAGCGCACCCGAAGGGGATTAATATTGTTATTATTACTACTATTGTTATTATTATTATTATTATTATTATTATTATCATCATCATTATCATTATGCCGAAAACGGCAATGCCGTTCGGGCGGGCCACTATTATTATTGTTAGGCGTTTTTGGCCGTCCATTAGGGACTAATTTTAAACCTTTAGTTCATATAAGTAACCTAAACTTGCTTTCTCGTTGTACTTTCCGATGTAATCTAAACTTTATAGACAACTATGTACTTTCCGATTTCTTGTTCGAAAGGATGCTTTACATATTCAAGACATAGGTGGGCCCGCAAGTCCCGAGGGCTTTCTTATCCGCGTTTGTCCGTCTTGTGTTCGTATGGTACGAAAAGAACGGCTTGAGGGAGATAGCATCGGGAGTCGATGCCTCCATTTGTTATCCGAGATCGCTCGTCACTATAGAATTTTTTATATATTCCGGCTGTGATCTATTTATAGAGTTTGAGAAACGCCGCGGGGAGTCATCGATAATTTGCCTTGTCGGCCGTTATTTCGTATACAAATTCCTATTTCGGCTCGCCTTGTTTTATGTTGTATGTATCTATATCGTTTTGAGATGCTCGAGCCACGTGTCGATTTTGGTATTTCATTTACAATTTTCATATGTTTTTTAAAAAAAAATTTGAGTCGACGTTAAGGGTTCGCTTCGACCGACGCAGCCTGTGGCCCGTGACGCCCCGTGATAGATTGGGGTGTGCTTTCCGATTCGGTTACCGTTTTGGAGTTATGATGTGATATGGCCTTGTTATATTTGATGATGTGTGATATTGTGATTTGTCTGAGATGTACTCCGAGATTTGAAAACTTGAGTATGATGTGTTGTGCACCGCCGTCGGGGTGACCACGTTCCCGAGCGTTATGCACGATTTTTATTTGCATTCTACACATTTGCATTCCGCATGTGCTTGGTTCTCGTTTCTCGTATTTGTTTTGTATCTTCTCACCCAGTTTACATTTGGATTACCGTACCTTCTCGCTTACATGGCTCAAAGACTTTTCCGCATCGACCTCCTTTCCGGGGGCCGCTTTCCCTGCCGCGCGGGCGGGGCTC
>NW_026716597.1:0-16416 GCF_029784015.1 Lycium ferocissimum
GCCATCCTTATATTACAAATAATGGCCAACCATGTGGCCATGGCCCACTCCTAAGGTGGCCCACATGGCCCCATTTTATCTCCTCCTTTTATTTCAATAATTAGCAACTTCTCATAATTCCATCTTTGGTCCCGAAGTTTCTTTGATGTTCCCATACCAATAACGTCATACACACTTAGGTCACATGACAAAATCGAAGGTCACACGTCTCGACTTCGTATCCCGGAATGGTCTTAACCCTAACTTTTCATAGTTAACCCGAATCGTCCCGTCGTTCAAAATACGGGATGTAACATAAAGCATGAATTACAGTAAACAGGATCATACTGAAATAAGGAGTATAGAAAGGTAGTACAATAACCAGAAAACCACAAGGCTTGCCTTTGAAACATAAATCATGCATGTCAATATCGTGTCCAATTCATTATAGAACTTAGAGACATAATTAAATAACCATCTTGTACATATGCATATACATAACGTGTCCCGGCCCTCTAGTGAGGGACTCGGTAAATAAAATCATCATATACATGTACATATAACGTGTCCCGGCCCTCTAGTGAGGGACTCGGTGAATGGAATCATTATATGCCATCCTGGACGCCATCCCCGTATCATCATATCATCATACCATCATATACATATACATATAACGTGTCCCGGCCCTCTAGTGAGGGACTCGGTGAATAATGCAGTGGAGTTGTGCACGAATACGTGTCCTGGCCCGGGACTCACTAAAAGAAGTAATAACAGCAAGCACGAGCAAGAGTAGTGAGAAACCATATGCATATAAAATCATCTTTTGAGACTCGATAGGTAAGTAAGAAATCAACGCTCGAGTATTAAAACGATAGCCAAATTAAGTTCTTTCTAAATGTCGCTATAAGCTGTATGAAGGGAAGTCTCAGGGATCCTAGACATGTATCAAACCAATCCGAGCCCGCCTAGGAAAGTTACGGGCATTATTCATTATAGAATCCTCTACGAACGTGTCAAAGCCCCCGACCTTACCGGGGTGTGACGGGCACCCGACCCTCCTCGCAGTCGAGCGAACCCTTAAACGTTCGCGTTACTAAAACTTGTCATTTCGAAAATCTTTAAGAAAACATGAAACTTTTCAAACAATAATCATTATCTGGAATTACAAACTCTTTTAACATTTACAAATTATTCGCACTTCCCGACGCACTATCCACAGGACACTGTCTGCAAAGTCTCTAACATATGCTAAAAACCACGACACGAACACTTTGACTCGGCAACACTCCGAACTGAGGTGGAGCTCGCCAATCCCGCGGGGACAACTTCTAGCAAGTCTTCTCTTCATCTGGGTGTACCTGCGTGGCATGAAACGCAGCCCCCCGAAGAAGGAGGGTCGTGCACGAATATGTACCGAGTATGTAAAGCATTACTCGAAGCGTAAATCGTAAAATACAACGTAAAGCAAGTTTAGGTTACCCGACATGAATTAAATATTTAAATAAAATAGTCCCTTCGGACGGCCGCTTCCGGCGCAGTAATAATGATGGCCCCTTCGGGCATTGCCGCTTCCGGCATAATGATAATGACGATAATAATAATAATAATAATAATACTAATAATAATAATAATAGTAATAATAATAATAATCCCCCCTTCGGTGTGCCGGTCCAAAGATACGTCTATCCCGGCCCCATCGGACACGCCGGCCCCGACGTAAAATGATGGCCCCCCGGCATGCCGGTCCAACATACGTCTATCCCGGCCCCATCGGACGCCGGCCCCGACATAATCCTAGCCCCTTCGGGCATGTCACTCGCGGCATACGGCTACCCTGGCCCCATCGGGCATGCCACTCGCGACATAATACTAATCCTAGCCCCTTCGGGCATATTAATATTAGTAATAATAATAAAATATCGCACCCCCTTCGGAGTGGTTTTTAAAAAGTTTTATAAAATATCACACTCCCTTCGGAGTGGTTTTGTACGCACCCCCTTCGGAGTGGTTTTAGAAAAGCCTTAGAAAATAATATATCACACCCCCTTCGGAGTGGTTTTAAGAAAGCTTTAGAAAATAATATATCACACCCCCTTCGGAGTGGTTTTAACAAGTTTTTATAAAATATCACACTCCCTTCGGAGTGGTTTGAAAGGTTTTATAAAATATCACTTAATGGAGTCATCTATGAAGTTTCAAGGCAATTCGATCACATTCCTGCAAGTTACGGATGTTTGAACATTTTTCAACAAAATATAAAGATTCTAGTTCAATCGCACCGAATGAATAGTGCTCAATTTCGAATCGATTTCGATGAACGAATAACCCCCGAGGCTCAAATTCAAGCCTAGTTTACCTAAGACATGCCAAAAGAAGGAGAGGGATAGCTTCACATACCTTACGGACGTCTTATGCTCGCTTTATCTCCAATCCCGTTTCGCCTAGAATCCGCAAATGGTCACATTTACCGCATACTATTCATGAGACTTTCAATCTTCAACCTTAGCCAATACTTGTCTACCGAAATTTCGGCAAAAGATTTCCCCCGTAAACACACCATCCCGAGAATATGGCTCGGCCCAAATATCAACAACAATACCAACAGCACATCAACAATATAAACAACCGATCCAAAACACATTCCAACATAAGTAGTCTTCCTTACTACATAGTATGGCAACTTTCAATCCAATTGCGCACATTCGAACCAACATCAACGTTTATATATTCATTCACTAATTTGAGATCATTTAAACATAACTAAGAGCATTTCAAGCTATATGTCCAATATTCAACAATTTCATCAATTTCCATATTCCATCCAAAATTCTCATATATGAAACAAAACCATTCCAACGCATTTTCTACTTACTAATTCATCTCCAACAACAACAATTTACACCTTAACAACTTCATGATCTTAATGTCATAAAATCACATTAATGCGTCATAACTCTCCACATTCCATTTTCATGCAAACTTAACCTATATAATCTTCATTTACATAATAATGATCACAATAACGCAACTAACACGTTAAACAAAATTAATCCATCACAATTCCTATATCACATACCACACGGCCATAGGCCAATTTCCAACTTCATTCCATTTTCATTCAACTTTCATTTCCAACACAATTTCCATAATAACCACAACTAAAACTCAACATAAGATTCAACATCACTTCTACACACACCATAGCAACCACACGGCCACAAGCACACATGCACTTCCACCATGCAAACTTCCATATTTCAATGCATTCAACTCATTTACATATACTACTACACGAACAAACCTTCATAACATAACTAGAAGGGATGAATTCTTACCTTCTTCTTCAAACTTCTTCACTTAGCTTAAGTGTCCAATTGATGAAACAAGCCCTCTATCTTCCAAAACAATCCCACCAAGTTGTAGAGAAGCCTTGAATTAGTGGGAATATAACAAGAGAATAATTTTTGGAAGAAGATTTTATGGAGTCAAATTGCCATGGTCATGGCCGAATCTCTCTTTTTTTTTCTTACTCTTGTTCTTTGTTTTTCTCCTCTTCTAATTTTTTCTTGAAACTTCTACACATAATGCCCCCTTTATATATTAATAATCACATGGAAAATTAAATAAATCATGTGGGCTTGGCCATGGTATGGCCGGCCACCCCTCTCTCTTATGGGCCTCATTTTTTTTTTTTTTTGAGCCCAATTAGTAATAACTCTCGTTGAAATTCCCGAAACTAATTTCCAAAATTCCAATTTTGCCCTTAGCCTTCCTCGATATTTTTCACATCAATGCTTCCCATGACCAACTTACATGTTAAATAAAAATCAAATATGGCCTTATCTCTTAAAAGCCACAATTATTTCAAATTTCCCGATTGTATAAAATACGGGATGTAACATCCTCCCCCCCTTTAGAACATTCGTCCTCGAATGTTCAACTGATCTCCTGGGGTGGTATGATACTCCGGGAGGATCCCTTCTTACAGTTGTCCTTTTTCCTTCATACTCGTTCTTGTTAAGTCCCACATAACATATTCTCCCCCCCCCCCCTTTTGGGGGGGGCTCCTTACGCGTCAACAATCTTCACGCTGGGACATACGCGTTCACTAACTCAATCACGAATGAGGCATCATACGCATTCATAGGTACACACAAAATTATTATCAATTGATCCACAAAATACTTCCAAACGTAGTTCAAGCCTATCCAAATTCCAAAGCCATAGCATACTTTCTGTCTCTTCTCTAATTTCGCCTGTCGCGTGCTAGGTGGCTCCTTTTATAGTCTCCAACCATCTCGTATATTCTAATTTCACTTAGGCTATTCCAGTTTTTCACTTGTCTCTTACAGCTAGATCTTTGGGATTTCTTGCATACTTCCCAGGGGGTCACCCATCCTGAAATTGCTCCCATCTGAGCACGCTTAACCCCGAAACTTTGGTGGGACTCAGTGCCTTAATGCTGATATAATCGCGTACGCTTTCTCATGTGGCCTTTATTATATAATCTGGAGCCAGTCAAAGTTTTACAGATTCCGAGGCGTGTTCGTAACACGTCCTTTCTCTTGCAATTACCGTTTTGCCCTTTTTGATTCTTAATGTTCACCTTCACTTCCATTCTCCCGACTTACATTTCCGTAATACTTCAATATTCTTACCTCGTCCAACATGCCTCGTCCGCACCGTTGTTTACCACTGTACTTTGTAACTGTTGATGCCATAGATCGCTTTCTTTTGTCGACGTCGTCCTTCCGTCGAAATAAAAGGTTAGTACAAGGGACTTCATACCCTATGACTGGGCTCTATCGCACGATCTTAGATATGAAAGAAGGTCAACAATTCTTGAATATGAAAGAAGGTCAACAATCCCTAGATGCCCCGTAGCCTCTTGTTTATAAATGTGGCGCGCAACACACCATAAACAAGACTCTACTGGACACGACTTTGCGTACAACCCCTAGGACGGACCGCTCCGATACCACTTTGTCACACCCCGACCTTACCGGGGTGTGATGGGCACCCGACCCCTCCTCGAGTCGAGCGAACCCTTAAACGTTCGCGTTACTAAAACTTGTCATTTCGAAAATCTTTAAGAAAACATGAAACTTTTCAAACAATAATCATTATCCGGAATTACAAACTCTTTTAACATTTACAAATTATTCGCACTTCCCGACGCACTATCCACGGACACCGTCCGCAAAGTCTCTAACATATGCTAAAAACCACGACACGAACACTTTGACTCGGCAACACTCCGAACCGAGGCGGAGCTCGCCAATCCCGCGGGGACAACTTCTAGCAAGTCTTCTCTTCATCTGGGTGTACCTGCGTGGCATGAAACGCAGCCCCCCGAAGAAGGAGGGTCAGTACGGAATATGTACTGAGTATGTAAAGCATTACTAAAGCGTAAATCAGAAAATACAACAGAAAGCAAGTTTAGGTTACCTGACATGAATTAAATATTTAAATAAAATAGTCCCTTCGGACGGCCGCTTCCGGCGCAATAATAATGATGGCCCCTTCGGGCATTGCCGCTTCCGGCATAATGATAATGATGATAATAATAATAATAATAATAATAATAATAATAATAATAATAGTAATAATAATAATAATAATCCCCTTCGGGTGTGCCGGTCCAAAGATACGTCTATCCCGGCCCCGTCGGACATGCCGGCCCCGACGTAAAATGATGGCCCCTTCGGGCATGCCGGTCCAACATACGTCTATCCCGGCCCCATCGGACATGCCGGCCCCGACATAATCCTAGCCCCTTCGGGCATGTCACTCGCGGCATACGGCTACCCCCGGCCCCATCGGGCATGCCACTCGCGACATAATACTAATCCTAGCCCCCTTCGGGCATATTAATATTAGTAATAATAATAAAATATCGCACCCCCCTTCGGAGTGGTTTTTTTAAAAAGTTTTATAAAATATCACACTCCCCTTCGGAGTGGTTTTGTACGCACCCCTTCGGAGTGGTTTTAGAAAAGCCTTAGAAAATAATATATCACACCCCCTTCGGGGTGGTTTTAAGAAAGCTTTAGAAAATAATATATCACACCCCCTTCGGAGTGGTTTTGAAAAGTTTAAATAATAAAATATCACACTCCCTTCGGAGTGGTTTTGAAAGGTTTTATAAAATATCACTTAATGGAGTCATCTATGAAGTTTCAAGGCAATTCGATCACATTCCGCAAGTTACGGATGTTTGAACATTTTTCAACAAAATATAAAGATTCTAGTTCAATCGCACCGAATGAATAGTGCTCCATTTCCGAATCGACTTTCGATGAACGAGAATAACCCCCGAGGCTCAAATTCAAGCCTAGTACACCTAAGGCATGCCAAAAGAAGGAGAGGGTAGCTTCACATACCTTACGGACGTCTTATGCTCGCTTTATCTCCAATCCCGTTTCGCCTAGAATCGCAAATGGTCACATTTACCGTTACTATTCATGAGACTTTCAATCTTCAACCTTAGCCAATACTTGTCTACCGAAATTTCGGCAAGATTTCCCCTGTAAACACACCATCCCGAGAATATGGCTCGGCCCAAATATCAACAACAATACCAACAGGCACATCAACAATATAAACAACCGATCCAAAACACATTCCAACATAAGTAGTCTTCCTTACTACATAGTATGGCAACTTTCAATCCAATTGCGCACATTCGAACCAACATCAACGTTTATATATTCATTCACTAATTTGAGATCATTTAAACATAACTAAGAGCATTTCAAGCTATATGTCCAATATTCAACAATTTCATCAATTTCCATATTCCATCCAAAATTCTCATATATGAAACAAAACCATTCCAACGCATTTTCTACTTACTAATTCATCTCCAACAACAACAATTTACACCTTAACAACTTCATGATCTTAATGTCATAAAATCACATTAATGCGTCATAACTCTCCACATTCCATTTTCATGCAAACTTAACCTATATAATCTTCATTTACATAATAATGATCACAATAACGCAACTAACACGTTAAACAAAATTAATCCATCACAATTCCTATATCACATACCACACGGCCATAGGCCAATTTCCAACTTCATTCCATTTTCATTCAACTTTCATTTCCAACACAATTTCCATAATAACCACAACTAAAACTCAACATAAGATTCAACATCACTTCTACACACACCATAGCAACCACACGGCCACAAGCACACATGCACTTCCACCATGCAAACTTCCATATTTCAATGCATTCAACTCATTTACATATACTACTACACGAACAAACCTTCATAACATAACTAGAAGGGATGAATTCTTACCTTCTTCTTCAAACTTCTTCACTTAGCTTAAGTGTCCAATTGATGAAACAAGCCCTCTATCTTCCAAAACAATCCCACCAAGTTGTAGAGAAGCCTTGAATTAGTGGGAATATAACAAGAGAATAATTTTTGGAAGAAGATTTTATGGAGTCAAATTGCCATGGTCATGGCCGAATCTCTCTTTTTTTCTTACTCTTGTTCTTTGTTTTTCTCCTCTTCTAATTTTTTCTTGAAACTTCTACACATAATGCCCCCTTTATATTAATAATCACATGGAAAATTAAATAAATCATGTGGGCTTGGCCATGGTATGGCCGGCCACCCTCTCTCTTATGGGCCTCATTTTTTTTTTTTTTTTTGAGCCCAATTAGTAATAACTCTCGTTGAAATTCCCGTTAAATAAAAACAAATTTCCAAAATTCCAATTTTGCCCTTGGCCTTCCTCGATATTTTTCACATCAATGCTTCCCATGACCAACTTACATGTTAAATAAAAATCAAATATGGCCTTATCTCTTAAAAGCAAGCTAAATCATCAACAACAATACCACAATTATTTCAAATTTCCGATTGTATAAAATACGGGATTGTTTAACTTCTCAACTTGGCTAGGGTTTGTAACTTGCAAAAATGAATGCTTTGCTTACTCCAACAACTACTTCACGTTATTAGGGACCCTCCAATTGGTTGGAATACTAGAAGAAAATTATTTTTTTGATCAATATCAAGGCACCATGTTCAGCTAGCCATGGCCAAATTTTCTCCCTTTTTATCCAAGCTTCTAGAGTTGTGAAGAATGATGAATATGTCTTTCTTGTCATCACTTATCCATATATATATACATAGCCCCTACAAATACAAGGTGAACACATGTACCACTCATGGCTTAAGGCAATCAAAATTAGCCAAGCCATGGGTGGTACCCCACACCATAACACACGGCCACTTGTGGCCTTTTTCATGAAATATTTTTTTCAACTTCTAGCCCCTAATTTTTCTTAATATTTCCATACCAATAAAATTCATAAGAAACTTGTGCATTAAACAAAATAGGAAAATAGTCTTGTCCTTAACTTATCGCAACTAGCTTAAAATATTTCAATGTACAAAATACGGGATATAACACCAGACATCATCAAATCATCGCTAACCTATCACTTGTAAATCCTTTCCGATTCGTAACGTATACCTTGCCTTTCTTAGTAAACTTTCTTCTCTTACTTCGAATGCCTTTGAAATCTCAATTAGGATCATCAAGTGCTATTTCTTACTTATCGAAACATTGTATACTTCGTGCCCTTCACTAGTCTATTCACTGTACATGAACGAAAAAATTTCCAAGGTGTAACATTCTCCCCCCCCCCCCTTTTGGAACATTCGTCCTCGAATGTTAAACACTCGGAAATTCTACAAAAATTTTGCCAGAGTTTCCCCTGTAATATGGCACTACCATCCTGATACAACAGCCCACAATAACATTGCCTCACAGGGCCACAACACAATTGCAATACAAGTTGGCCACACACGACCCACATGCATAAAAAGAAAACATGCGTACCTCATAATCTTGATGTTTCATCATGGATCTCTTCCGGGGGCTGAAATAAGTGCGGGTATTTGGATTTCACATTTTTCTTCTGCTTCCAAAGTCATTTCTTCTCTGTTTTTATTTTGCCATAAGACCTTAACTGAGACCACTTCTTTGTTTCGAAGCCTCTGTACTTGCCTATCTAATATGGCAATGGGTACCTCTTGATAAGTCAACTTTTCTGTCACTGAAACATCATTTACTGGCACATTCCTAGTAAGATCTCCAACATATTTACGAAGCATCGAGACATGAAAAACTGGGTGAACTAACTCCAATTTAGGAGGTAGATCTAATTCGTAAGCCACTTTGCGCATAATCTCATAAGGCCTAATGTATCGGGGACTAAGCTTCCCCTTTTTGTCAAATCTCATAACGCCCTTCATTGGCGACACTTTTAAGAATACCCACTCTTTCACTTGAAATTCTAAGTCTCGTCGATCTTTTTTCTTGCCCAATAATGATATTAAGTCTTACATGGTTTGCAAATCTATCCCACTTTCTTTCTTCTATGTTACCATGATAATGGTATTGATTTACATCTGTAGAGTCTAGATAAATTCAATCCGGGATGTCTTGTCATAGGTTTCCCTTATCGACTCATTCCAGACTTCATAATTTCGAGAATTTCATAACCCTTTGGTAAGCTGTTGGAAATTCGCTATAACCACAATGATACAAAATGAAAGTTCCAAGGCATGATATTCTTCTGGTAAAATCCCCTTTATTCAATGATCCTATCGAATTCGTAAGTAATCTAACCCACCTCAGGGCTATCGTAGGAAACATATAACATATACTTATATCACATCCAGAGTGATCGTCCTATTTGTCCTTAATGATAATTCCGGCTCAACATTTCGACTTAATTTACCATATATTCTCCCTCAACTGACCCGGAGTACCATCCACACACTATTCTTGTTTACCCCCTACTCCTCTTTCTATCCATCCCATTAGTTTCATTCTCGATATGTAAATACTTACAGGTTACATAACCGTTCTTGTGTGATTCATGTACAAACATCTAACTTTATCCGTAAACTTCCCTTTCTTTGGTCCGTTCTATTTTACGTATCTCACACATACCAAAACTCTTTTGTCTATTTGATGTAACTTATCTCGTCATGCTATTTTCTCTCCTTTGTTAGTCCCCTGATTATCACATCTTATATTCTATTATAGAAAACTTTACGTCTCTTCTTATTTTTCACTTATAACCCGCAATATTATTAACAACCGACTCTACTCTCAATTCTCTCACCTCTATTCCATTATAGCATCGCCATCCTTTACAATATTTCCTCAAGTTATTTGCTCCCAATGTCATGTTGTTCAAGGTTTTCACGAATAAATTTTCAGTACAGTCTCAGATACCCGCTCGATTTTTGTTCACTTATTTACTGGTTATTAGGCTCATTTCTGCATAACTTTCACTTTTTGTTTTAGAGTCTATATCTGTCACGTCTTAGGATCCATCGTTTCAATCTCTACACCTGTATTTTCCTTACTCGCTTCCCCTCTTAAGGGTCTTACTTATACTATTCTCCAATACGATACCTTACTTTTAAATCTTGAATTCATATATCCCATTCATCGATTCCCTTATTATACTGCATCATATTCATGTCATCTCCCATAATTTATAGCTACGGTAATTCATGTGTGAAGTCTTAACACGCTCATCTCGCAGTTTTGTAATCAAGTAATACAACCAACATAGCACCCCAAACAAGGATGTATTTTACTTAGCTCAACCGTTAGTTATGAGTCAATATCTACATCCACTCCAATTAATAACTTCTGTCTCATAGGGGTACTCAAATAGTAGTCTATCTAGCTATCCGTACCATCCATGTAATGTCACGTCACGTATCCCATTCTTCGATACCCAGAGTTCACTTATAGCATCATCTTTCCCTTTTCTTCCCATCTCAAGTTCTTCCTCTCTTTCCTATAATCGAGCTATAGTAACCGTAAATGCATTTTCCCTTAAACCCGCCATTTTTGTTTTCAAGGATCTAAGTCTCATGCGCCACTAATACCCCTTGTGCCTCATACTCTTTTACTCTTGTGTAGCACTCAACATTGATTCCTAAACCAATCATAATCATGTCGTATTTGTCGTTGCTAATTGTTACACCCCGTATCTTCGAAGAACACTTATCAAATTTGAAACATAAGTACGTTGAGTTAGGGTTAAGTAAAACCACTTTAGAATATAAGGAGCAAGCATTATTAAGTATATTTGTATATTTAATAAGTGAAGGATGTATATAAGGTATACCGGAAGGTTTTATAAGTAAATGAGTGGAAGAAATGAAGTAGTACGACTTTGGAGAAAGGATGGATAATGCTTTGTGTAAAAATTTTGGTCCAACTTGAGGGACGAATATCTCTTAGCATATGAAGTGTTTTAAGGTGAAACAAAATCCTAAAATGAAGTTTGTCAAGTCTAGTTTCCAACGCAATAAACCGCTCATCGATAGAAGATCTGAGTAGAGAATTATGGACATTACAAGTTTAGCTGACAAAGCAGAAAAGTGTGCTACAGTACTGCTACAGTACCGACTTGCTGCGGTACTACTACAGGAAATTGCTAGAGTGAACCGACCCAAATTTGACCCTATATAAAGGGTAAAAAACCCCTTTTTTCATCAGATTTTCCAAAAATTCCAGAAAATTGAAGAGAGAGAGAGAGGAGATCACAAAGTAAGCGATTTCCAAGCGACGGAGTATTAATCGATGCTCGGATAAACGCATGGATGTGATTCTAGTATGGTTTTGCGGTTGATTCAAGGTGGGTATTGAAGATATCGCTGTTTTAACAAAAACAAGGTATGAATCTCCTATTATTAATGTTAATTTTGGTTTATTTACGGAGATAAAGTCGTTAAATAATTGTATAGCGAGTTGGTTGGTTGTGGAAATTGGAAAACATCGTGTGGGATGTTTTATGGTACATATTAGTGTTGGAAATGATGTTATTTACGTTGTTGTTGTTGTTGTTGTTGATATTGGTTGCTGAATTATAATTTCGAGCTAGGCATAAAACTGGAGAGATCTTTGCCCGAAATTTCAATAGATTCTAGAAAGAGTTAGTTCGAGGACTTAAGACAGCTTGCGTGAAGATGAGTCTAACAATAGTATAAATTTTCTTGAATATAGATTTACGAGCCTGGGAGGCCAAGCATTGAATAGTTAAAGTTAAGGCGACCAAAAAGGTATGTTAAGGCTCGTCCCTTTCTTTCAAAGGCATGATTCCTATGTTATGATTTCATAAATGTTTCCATATCTTCCTTGTTATCAAAAGTTAAAAGTCTATGATTACCTTCCTGATAACCCGTAAATGTTTTCCAAAATGTCCGTATTTTTCCAAAACAAAGGTTTATGATTTTGTAAGCTTTTATGACTACAGCGACGAACATGTTTTTACCATTACAATGACGTACGTTAAGAGTGAGAATATTTTCTACAATGAGTATGATGATGATGTTTTTATAGATAAATGTCTCAAGTTATGAGATCGATATTTTTATGAGAATATTGAGCTATTTTCCTAACTTTCTCAATTTTATTCATTGTTGTTGGCCTCACCTTAAAATAATCGTTCCTTCAAGGTGAGACCAAGCGACCACGATTATTCCATAATATAATCGGAAGTTACCGACCTTACGTCACTCCGATAGAGTTATAGCTTTTCTTGGGCTCTCATGCATGCTGCTTATATGATATATGCATATGATATATATATATATGATATGTTCTATTTTCTGTATATATGAACAAAAAATATTTTTCAAAGAAAGCTAAGCCTGCATGGCATCCGCCTTAAGGGGCACTCACATGTACAGGTTACTCTTTTTATCTCACGATATGCTCTATATTTCCATTCTCGTTATTATTCATACTTTACATCCCTTACTATGTTACTATTCATGCCTTACATACTCGGTATATTACCAAATCGACGTCCCTTCCCGTGGACGCCGCATTCATGCCCGTGTGGGGATCATGTAGCCAGTCGGACGATCCATCGCAGTAGGACCTCCCCCTAGCCGGTCAAGACACTCCATTGATCCGGAGCTTCGGCCCTTTTTGGTACGCTATTCGGTTACATACATATATGGGTACCGAGGGCCTCTGTCCTATCATTTTCTACGTTTTGTACTCCATAGGTCTGTAGATAGTGATATGTAGTCGTGATATAATGCAGCCTCGTTGGCATGTATGTTGTTTGCACAAAGATATGTGTGGCGGCCAAAATCGGCTCACGCGTTGTTATTCTCGGTGTTTATGTTTATATATATGCGTTGGCCGTGAGTTCCCGTATGGTGTCTTCTATATGTTGATTGTTCGGGAGACAAAGATAGCACGATTACATTGTATATGGGCCCGGGGACGATCAATGAGATGTAAATGCGGGCATAGGAGTGCTTGGCCGGAGCTGGTCGGCACTTGTCGCGGCCCCCGCCTTGGGTCGTGACAAAAGTGGTATCGAGCCGATTCGTCTAGGGATTGTCTACGAGACCGGTGTCCGGCAGAGTCTTGTTTATGGGTGTGATACCGGCCACACTTATAAACGCAGGGAGGTCACAGCATTTAGGAATTATTGACCCTCCCTTCTATCTTAGATCGTGCGATAGAGCCGCAGTGCAAAAGATCACTTCTGATCCTTTTTCCTCTATGTAAATGCAGTCTGACAAAAGATGAAGAGATTAGCCTCGGACAGTGGGGGTGCTAAGAAGGCTCCCCGATCGGATCCAGGACCGAGCAGGAGGAGCCTCAGTTATTCTACTGAGATCGATCTTTCGGAGGACCCGGACGATTCCTCGCAGTTTTTGACTTCCGGTCACGACCCGACTACGGGCCATGACGGTATCCGAGACTAACCCTCGAACACCGCTCATCTCGTTACTCATCTACTCATTCATATTATATGCTCACAATCATGGAAAACTAGTAACATTTGAAACATATTTACTTTTATAAATATAAGCCCTTTGGCTATCATAATAATATATATACATACATATGCATAAGAACTAGTGAGACCATATTGCCCACACATACGTATCTATGAGCCCTACTAGAGTACTAGACATATGGACGGGACAGACCCCGCGTGCCTAAATCATGACTATATACATATGTACCAAAAGAATAATCAATGGCACCTCCGGAAATGGAGTGCTCTCAAATCATCTACTAGCTCCTATGGACCGCACCGCCCCGCCTACTGTGGGCATGAAATACGAGCGTCCAAAGAAAAACGGACGTCGCATACGAACATTGTACCGAGTATGTAAGGCATGAATGAAAGGAACATAATAGAGAAATCATAAGACAAGAGACGAGGACATAACCTTCGAATGGCACATTTTTTATACATATATTATACGTAGCATATCATATGAATTACCATAGCGCATACATCATCATATCATACACACGTCATCATACCATTCATACATCATCATATCATTCATACTTCATCATCGTTAACCCGCGTCCGGGTAACCATCGTATGCAGCCCACTAGTGGTGATCGTGTCCGGCCTTCTAGGCGCGGTGGAATCATAGCAGCCCGCCGTAGCGGTGACATGTCCGGCCAATTAGGCACGGTGGAATCTCAGCCCGCCTTAGCGGTGACATGTCCGGCCAATTAGGCGCGGTATAAATACGTATGCGACCCGCCGTAAGCGGTGACATGCCCGACCATTTAGGCGCGGTGGAATCGTATCATCATACACACCATATGCTTATCATCATTAGTCATCTCATAGGCATATCATAATTTAACATCATTATGCATATATCATCAAACATACGTTAGAACTTGAGGGCAACTATACCGTGGTGACATAAGGTCGTGAACCCCGATTACATTATGGAGTAATCATAAGCGTTATATCTCACCTTGGAGGGACTAACGTTTTAAGGTGAGTACACATAGGGAAAGCATCAATGGATCGTAGTCAACATCATTAACTTTGTAGGTACATCATATCGTAATCTCTAGAATCTTTAGGCTTAAACTTATCATTATCATTATCGTACTCATAGCGTGTTTCTTATCTCATATGACCATTCATGAACATAGGCTCTTAGTCTTTCGGAATAGGAATTTTAAACGAAGAGGGAGGAAAATCATGCATAGGATTCATGCCTTAGGAAGAAAGGTTTAGCCTTACATACCTTCATTGTTTAACCATTCTCTCGCTTGCTTGTTCTCCTTTAATGCACACGTTTTATCTTCAAGAGAATTCGTATCGATATTAGCTACACTATTATAAGAACGCGCTTCTTAAAGCTAGAGAAAATTGGGCAGCGTTTCCTTTTGTTTATATGACTTCCTCCATATTCCATATCAACTCCCAACCATTCATAACAACAATCACAATATCATAAACGACAATCGTCATTCATTTACATTATTCACATTTCACAATTTCACTCCAAATTCTTCATAATCATGATCAAGGTTCACTATCGTGTTCTTTCTCATACAATACTTATTCCATGTTCTAAATGTCAATTATAACGTATTCATAGTCATAACATATCCATATTCATGATTCAATCCAACTACTACCAACAATGATACTATTCACACATTTATGACCCATTTCTATACTCTTCTACAATCCAAGTGTTTCAACTTATCAATACTCCAAACATCATGAAAATACCATGAAACTTACCTTAGATAGTGTAGAAAACAAGTCTTTGAGCGGAAGTATCCTTCTAGCACCAAAACCCTATTTCACCTTTCTGGGATTTCTTAACTTGGATGACTTTGATGAATTCCATACACTTGATTCACTTCAATTCTTGTTATTGATCTTTGATTTCCTTTGTTTTATTGTGGATGAAATATATGGAAGGTTCTAGAGGTCTTGAGAGGTTGAAGAAGTGTGGAAATGAAATAAATGAAGTGGGAACAAACTTATATAATCGAACTTGTCCACTCAGTCGGGACTTCCACGGACTCTTCCACGGTCCGTGAACATTATGTTGGCCGCGGTTCTAGTCGTGGTTCATGACCAGCCATCCATCATTTCTGCCGGGACTTCCACGGACCCTTCCACGGTCCGTGGAACATTCTATGGTCCGTGGAACATGGTCGAAACTCACAGCTTTCATCGAAGTTGTTCCCTTCCTCTCGTTCGATCTCCAATCCTTACGGAACCTTCCTAACACTTTTTAACACTTCAATACCAACCTAAATGACGTTATAACTCTTCCTCAAAGCATCCTTAAAGCATAATTAACTCGATACTCGTAATTTTGCTCGACGCACAACTTATGACTCGCTTCCTTAACAACTTTCTTTCCTTAACTCGAACGTCTTTGGAAATCTTAATTAGGACCATCAAACACTATTTCTTACTTACCAAAACATCATATACACGTACACTTCGCTAGTCTATTCACTGTACACTAACAAAAAAAATTTCGAGGTGTAACGCCCGTGGAGGAGGCCCCCGCAGGACGTTTATGACATAGATCCGTCCGAGTGAAACCGGGGG
>NW_026716598.1:0-22958 GCF_029784015.1 Lycium ferocissimum
TGTTGTTCTAGCCGTCTAATATAGTCTTCGGTTCTGAATATAGCGTCGTCGGTAAAATGAACTTCCCAAAGTGAGATTATTTCAAAACTTAACAACCGTTGTATTATGATTTAATTCTTCTCTATAAGCTATGTCTAAGTAGTTAATGTGTTCGGTAAGAAACTTTCTTGAGCTTCTAAGGTTTTCTAGTCTTTTCTAGTAATATAGATCATCGTAATGGGTGAAAACTTATATGTTTAGCAAACGGTGTTGTCTCATTGCTCTTGTCTAATAATGGAAATACGGGCTTGCTTTCTTCTTCTGATAAAAGGTCTTCTCATATAATTTTAGATAAGTCTAAGGTTCCAAAAATCTTCTTGCTCTGATACCAATATTAAAGGGGGTAGTAATTTTTTCGATAAGTTCGTTCAATAAGAAAAGTTCAAAGGACAAAACAGGAAATTAATGTTGTTTTTAAATAAATTTTTTAACAATCCTACTCGGTACTTCCTCTCTCCCAAAGTTCTTCTTATTATGTAGTTATAACTAATTTTCTATCTATCTCCCAAATTTTTTTTTATGAACAAGAATATGAACGGTAACTTTTTTTGAAGAACTTCGTCTTTTTTTTTTTTTTTTTTTTTTATGTCACGAACTTTGTTATACCGTTCATCTCTTTCTCTTAACCTTTGTTAATAAACGATGTTCTCTTTAACCACACCCCGGTATACGATTAGCAACATATGGAGTGACATAAGATACGTAGGACCCGGATCTATCAATGCGCATATACATCATGAGAGAATACGGACAATATACCTCAGAACCACATCCGGGGACGACCCGAGATCCCGCCGTCGGCTAAAGCATATAATCTGGCCGGGTGGCACTCGACGTAGATGCTCCCCCGGCCCCCTACCCGGCCTAACGATGAAGTCGGGGAGCTGCCCCGTCGGGCGTACGGAAGAAGTTAACCTTTCGCCGGACTTCGTGGGCCGAGCCCCGCCTGCCATATCTCGAGGGACAGTCTCGCATCAAGTGTCCTACCTGCCCACAATTGTAACATGCATCGGTGCCCTGGCGACATGGCCCTGAGTGCAATTTTCTGCACTGATTGCATTGGGGAACTGGTGGTCTCCCCTGACTATAATCTCCCCCAAATCGGGAACCTGGGGTTCTCGAACTCTGACCCTGTCGGGATCGATAGGAACGATCAGATCTCCTGCCTGTAAACCGGGGAGGTGCACTCGGCCACCGACCGACCCGAGTGTCCGAATATGCGTGCCCGGATCCACTCTCTATAATCACCTCTGCGCCCATAGATCTTGCCCGTTTGCCTTGCCCTCTATCAACGTCACGATCACCCTCTCGCGGAGGCCGCCCTTCCAAATTTGGGCATGGGCTTGGATGCGGGAAATGTCCATCCCGTCTTGTAGAGAAGTGTCAAACAATCCTTAAACAAGATGTGGTCCTAAGCCACTCACCGTATACCCGCCGCCCATATCGGCTACCATTGTAGTGAGCGTACCTAGCCAAAGAGTTGAATTGAAGGCTGTACTCCCGGGCGCTCATATTCCCTTGCTTTAAATTCAGAAATCTGTCCGCTCTAGCTCGGCGGACTTCAGGTGGTAAGTAGTGGCGAATGAAAGCATCCACAAATTCTTGCCACACGGGAGGAGGCGCATTTTCTTGCCTCGATGCTCTCCAGTTATTATACCATAAAACCGCCACATCTCGGAGTCTATATGATGCCAACTCCACCGATTCGGTCTCAGAAGCATGAATAATCTGCAACGTCCTCAACATTTCGTCAATAAAGCCTTGCGGGTCTTCATCCGGCTTGGACCCAAAGAATTCCGGAGGATTAAGGCTCATGAAGTCACGGGCTCTAGTACTAGATGAACGATCACTTGGGCCCGCATTTTGCCTCTGTGTCCGAGCGCGACCACCAATTGGGTCGATAAATTATAGCCTCGGCTACTTGTTGGGCCCGAAGCGGGGCGGTGGAGGAACTGGAGGGATAGGAGCCGGAACCAAGCCCCTTCGCTCCCTTCCGCGACAGAGGAGTAAGTGAGGCATTAGATAAAGTCTCATGATGTGACTCCCCTTCCTCTATATTCATAGGCGGCTCTCTTCCGCCCGCCTTTGTCGTAGTCTTGCCCTTTCCGGGCGGCTTTAGCTTTTGGCGGCATTTCGAAATCATAGCACATTCGTTAGAGGAGTGTATCTTATACACGGCTCTATCGCACGATCTCATATGAAGAAGGATGGTCATTTTTCCTAAATGCCCTGTAGCCCCTTATTTATTAGCGTGGCGCGCAACACACCATAAACAAGACTCTACTAGACACGGCTCGTAGACACTTCCTAGGACTGAATCGCTTCCCGATACCACTTTTGTCACGACCCGAGCTACGGGCCGCGACGGCATCCGGGGCCGACCACCGAACACCGCTCATATTATCGCTTATCCGCTATCATTCATACTATATACTCGTAATCATATAAGACCGTCATTTTCCGAGATACGTGAACTTTTATAAACATAAGCCCTTCGGCATATAAAAATAATATATATACAAATATACATACATATACATGGAGACCATGGGGCCATACTACCCACACATACGTGACTACGAGCCTCTAATGGAATACTAGACATATAGACGGGACAGACCCCGTCGTGCCCAAAATGTGAATATACAAATATATACCAAAAGAATAATCAAAGCACCTAGACGATGGAGTGCTCACAAATCAGCCACCGACTCCTAGGGATCAAAGACCGTCTCCTTGCCTACCGTGGGTACGAACACAAACATTCAAAGAAAAGGGACGTCGGCACGTAACATTGTACCGAGTATGTAAGGTGTAAATGAAGCAAACATGACCTCGGAAATTGTAAATCATGAGATGAGGGCATAACTCGTGCCATCTTTACATATGAACCAGTTTCATGTACATTCATCATACGTAAATACATCACATACATAATCACAAAGATGCAAGCATTGTTACATCAATCATATGTCATTATATCGCTACCCGCGTCCGGGTAACCATCCCCGCAGCCCACTAGTGGTGACGTGTCCGCCCTTCTCTCGGTGCGGTGGAACCATACCGCGTACGGGTGACATGTCCGGCCGCCGGTAGCGGTGACATGTCCGGCCAATTAGGCACGGTGGAATCATATTATCACACATACCATGCATTTCATACATTTGTCACCATTAACATTCAATTCATAGACATATCGTGGCTTATCATGATGTTACCATAGTTTAACATTCTTAGTTATATACACATGTACATACATTAAGCTTAAGAGTGGCTATGTTTATGTCGGGGTGACGTAAGGTCGTAAACCCCCGGTCATGTTATGGATTAGCATAAGAGTCATATCTCACCTTGGAGGAATTTATGATTTAAGGCGAGTACGTATAGAGAAAATGCCAATGGATCGTGATCCTCATCATTGATCTCATAAGAACATCATATATCGTGGTCTCTAGAGTCTTTATTGCGTTCATAGCGTATTTCTTATCCAATATCGTACTCATGGACGTAAACATTTCATCTCAAGGAACATAAAAGATCCGGGAAGGAAGAGGAGATCGCATATAAGATTCATGCCTTAGAAGGAAGGGTAATGCCTCACATACCTTTTGTCGTTAACTACTTTATAGCTTGCTCGTCCTCCTTTGTTGTCCTCGTCTTTACCTTCAAGAGAGTTCGTATCGTCGTTAGCTAGGCAATTATAAAACCATGCCTCTTAAGGCTAAAGAAAATTGGGCAGCGTTTCCTTTGTTTATACTACTTTCCGCCATATTCCATATCAACTCCCAACACTCATAACAACCATCACAATATCGCTAATAACAATCGTCACTCATTCCCATGATTTGCATTTCATAATTTCACTTAAATTCTCCATATTCATGACTAAGGTTTATTATCACATTCATTCACTTGTAATACTTATTCCATGCTCCAAATATCATTTGTAACATACTCACAATCTCCACATAATCATTTTCGTGATTCATCGCAACTACTATTCAACAATGACATTATTTCCCCCATTTATGACCCATTTTCTTTACTCTTTCATAATCTAAGTGTTTCATCTTAATAATACTTCAATCAACATCTAAAGTTCATGAAACTTACCTCAAATGGTAGAGGAATAAACCTTGAATGATGATACACCTTCTAGCACAAAACCCTATTTCTTCTCTCTTGGAATTCCTTGCCTTTGGTAGCTTTAATGGAGTTTCTTAAGCTTGATTCTCCTCAAATCTTGTTATTGATCCTTGATCTCCTTAGTTTTCTTGTGGATGAAATGTTTGGAAGTTTCTAGAGGTGTGGAGAGGTTGAAGTCGTGGTTGAGAATGAATAAAATGAAGTGGACTTAACATTTAAAAGCTTGGAGATGTTCAGCCGAGTGGGACTTCCACGGACAGCTTCACGGTCCGTGGAACCCTTTGTTGGCCGTGGAACTGGTCGTGGTTCACGACCAGCCAGCCACACTTTCTGCTGGCTGTTCCACGGACACAGCCACGGGTCGTGGAACATTGTGCTGTCCGTGGAACATGGTCGTGGAACTCACAGTTCCACCGAATGGTTCCCGTCGTTTCGTTTGACCTCTAATCCTTATGGAACCTTCTTAGCACTTGTTTATCATTTCATTATGAATCTCGGGGGTGTCGTAACTCTTCTCCACAACATTCTTAAGGCATCATTAACTCAATACTCCTAGTTTGCGTCCAATATACTAACTTATAACTCGATTCCCTTAACTACTTTCTTGCTTCAACTCGGATGCCTTTGGAATCTTAATTAGACTATCAATTTGTACTTCTGCTTATCCAACTTCGTATACGTCTTCGTCCTTCGCGAGCCTACTCGCTTATATACTAAGGGAAATTTTCCGGGGTGTAACAGTTGGACACCTTAAGAGGTCGCGTAGGACGAGTCATTCTATATCGTGTGGAAGACTAAGAAGGGCAGACCTAGAATTTGAGTTTGAGAAATATTTTGTAAGCGAGTACTAATTATATATACGTATATATATGATATCCCATACGTGGCTATATTGTTAAAAGAAGGACCAACTTTGGAACATTAAGTTGGTAACGCTTTTTGACAAATAATATACGGTACAAATGTTACGCTGACGCTATTTTCACTCAAACCTAGGCTTGGAGAGTTTTAATGTAATGACATCTAGAGGAAAGAAAGTGAGTAGATGAGTCGACACAATTCGAAAAAGTGAAAGTAAGTAAACATGAAAATTAATGACATGGACTATAAGAATTCATGATGGTCGTTTGATTTATGGAACAAAAAGAACCGGGAGAGGCTTCGATAAATTATGACCACGAGGAGGAATATGAAGTAAGAGAATGAATGGTTAGGAAATAGAGATTTCCTTCGAAATATATAAAAGGATAGGTGTGTGGTAATTAACACGGTTGCCCGGACATGGAGAAGCTTTCCGTGCACTTAAGAATAGAAGATTTGCACGACAAAGGAATGTTTCACGAATGAGGATAGAAGGTGTCGAGGATAAGAAACCCAAGATGTTCTCGTTAAGGGTGAAAGTATTTGAAAGGTACACTGTCCTAAGAGGAGAGCATTTAGGAGTAAAGTGAAAGCGGAAATCTTTAACTCGAAATTGGATACTTTAACGAGATGCATGAAACCGATTACTCATCGAGGAAAGAACGAGGATGATGATATCGTGACACAATTGATTAGAAAATTAATGACATGGAATAATCTATTATGTGAAGACCGAGAGATTGAGCATAGAGGAAATGCTTAAAGGAACGTCTGGAAGACCACCCTGCCTCTTGCTTTTTTTTGATAGATAAAGGTTCGATGAACGAGGATTTTGGATCGTAAGAACCTTGTGCTAAGAGCAAAAAAAAAAACTTATAGCAGACACAAATGGAGTTCCCTCTTTTTTTACTCGGGCGAAAGAAGTTGGATTAGCTATGGAAATATAAGCAAAATGACGATAAGAAAAACGAAGAAGAAGGAAAGGTTTTATCATTTTAAACAAGAAGAAAACGAGGAGTTTGTTTGATTTGAAGACTTCATAAAGGACGAGGTGAATCTTGATGTCCCCATTAACTTGCGGGTCCGGAAAACCATTAGTAAAAAAATAGAGGTGTGAAAAGACGGAAAAGAGAGGCGTTGGAATGGATCTAACCATACGGTCTTATAAGTGTTCCGATTATACAATACATGAACTTCAGAAGATAGACTAGTCTCTTCTTCAACTTACGATGACGGAACCCCATCCCTAAGAAGATAGTGAAGGGCATGTCTTTAGATAATTATCTGACGACGGTTACTCGAAAGATACGGGCGTATAAGGACCTCCTTAATAAGGGAAGAACATACTAGACTTGAAAAGGACTATGACTTTTCAAGCTCCTTAAAAGGAGATCTTTATTAGCTCGGGGCCAAAGTTTGAGGCGTATTATATCGGGAAGGTAACGGAAAGAAGTAGAAATCGAATTGACAATCGTGTACTATGAGGTAGACATAGGGAGAAAGTATGGAAGATAACTCAAGAGTGCGCTTTAAGCCAAGATGATCTACGATATTTTTAGACCATGATTTGAATCCCTCATATCGGGCAAAAAGTGCGTCGTACTTAAGTATGCAGTGACATGCCCTAAAGGGTAATGAAAAGAGCAAGAAAGGTCTCCAAGCTAAATTTACAAAGGGTGTTAGAGAGGATGACGAACACAAATGACACTTGGGATGACAATGACAATTGTAATAAAAGGAACAACGATTGGTAGTTTGGAAATTATTGAGAGGAAAGAAAGAATCTTTCGCTCCTATGAATGGAAATAAAAGAGTTCGCGTATATATTAGAAACATAGTTCAATTTCCACCCCAATTTACGGTAGGACGTGATGGGCACCCGATCCTTATTTAAGGCCGAGCGAACAAAAGTGACACTCGTAATACTCATAACCATGACCGGGCCCGCAAAACATGACACAAATACATAATGAAAACTTTTATTTTTTTTTTCCAAAAACAAACATGCCTTTCATCTTATCAAATCAAATAAAACTAGCATCGTATGAAATCGTAAACATATGAAGTTCGTAACATAATGCATAATAATACATCGGCTTACATAGCCGCTTACAAACCGACATATCATACACACGATATCACTTTCGCAAAGTCTCTACCATAACTTCGTATAGCATACAAAAGCACTCGGACTAAGGCACTCCGAGGAAACGGAGCTCGCTAATCCATAGCCTGAACATCTTCCGCTAACATCACCTACTCATCCGTATATACCGCGCGGCACGAAAACGTTATACTCGAAGAAAGGGGTCAGTACGAATATGTACCGAGCATGTAAAGCATGGCATACGTAAAACGAGGTCATAACCGAATAAGGAGTACGTAACGTGAGCACAGCCGAATACCAAAGTGCTTATATCGACATACAAATCATACATAAGAGATACAAAAGACGGATATGATAATCGAATGCCAAAATGCTTCGCTTTCTTGTGAAAAACGGCCTCATACATACGGAAAATCAAACACATTATATGAGCCCGACATTAACCGAATGCCGAGGAACGTACGGCCCGATCCATAAATAATACGATAATGCCGAGGAACGTACGACCCGATCCATATATAATATAATAATGTCGAGGAACGTACGCCCCATCCATATATAATATAATAATCTCTAGAACGTACGGCCCGATCCACATATAATATAATAGTCATAAACATATTTAACCCCTCACCCCTCTATGCGAGGGACTCGGTAAATCAAATCATATCGTCATATTATCACATATCATATCACATATCATATCGTATCAGATCATCATATATCATATCATATCACATACGGTCCGTAATGGGACCCGGCTGACAACGTGGTCGCCACTCCATCCGGGCGCCACAACACATCATACTTGGAATATTGTATACCTCCGAACACATCATCCTCTGTATCACATCATATATCATATCACATCATACTTCGAAAAACACATCATACTTCGGAATCACATCATACTTCGGAATCACATCATACTTCATAATATAGCATAGTGCGCACGATAACATACCGGCCCGGGACTCGGCGAAAGAGGTAATAACAGAATGCACGAGCAGAATCGTGGGAAATCATACTTTTAATACAAAACATTTTACAAAAGACTCAAAGATAATCAAAAGCGAACTATTATTTACAAACCAAGATAATAGCCAAAAGCATTTTCTTCCAAATATTACTCGAGAACATATCAAATATAACTTCGAAAACCATAGTCACGTATCAAAATCACATACATAAAAAATTATTTGACTCGATAGGATAAATAAGTAATCATATTCGGGGGTCGGAAAGATAGTCATATTAAGTTCTTTCAAAAGTCATAAGCACTATACAAAGAAAAGTCGCGGGACCACGGACGAGCGTCAACCCAATCCGAGCCCGCCTATGAAAATTAAACTCATTATACGTTATAGAATCATTTACGAGCATATCAAAGCCATCCGGTTCTATCTCGTGAAAAGTTACGGACGTTCGTAGTTACAAAACTCTTTTGAAAACAAAACTTTTATGCAACATTTGAAAACCAATCATACAAAGACATATAAACCATAGCTTGACCGTATAAGGATGCCAACATCAAAAAAGCAAATAAGAATCGTAAACATGCTCGGACTTTAAGAATAGAATTACCCCTAAGGCTCGTAACATATCATAGCTTAACCACATCTAAGACATGCCAAAAGAAGGAAAGGTAAGCTTTACATACCTCGATCGCTTCCTACGCTAATCCAAATTTAAGTCTCAAACTTCCCAAGATCTACAATAAGGTCATTAAGTACCAAACATTAGCCATAAGCACTTAAGAATCAATCCCAACCATAGCATTTAATTCTACGAAATTTAAGATTTCCCCTATAAGTTCAACAACCCGAGAATTCAACTCGGCCAATATTTTCAACAACAATACCAACAACCATATAATAAACATCAATAATCGATTCAAAACGCATTCTAACATTAATAACTTCGACACAATTCAACAACATTCCACCCACTACATAATGCTTTTCTAAACCTCCAAGTTCAAGGAAACAACAACAACACATTTTCTTCCTTCGAATTCATGAACTACATTAATAATCCATTACTTCCATAAATTCAATAAACTATATAAAATTCCATAACAAGCCGCAAACAACTATAACTTCACTTTGAACCATTAAACTTTCATTAGCACCATAGAATCCACAACACAACAATCCAAACATTCTAAATAAATTTAGTTCATTCCTTGTCACAAAACACCCATACTCACGACTCGATATCAACAACAATTTCATGAATTTCATCCATTTCTACACATTATCCCCTCCGTTTTAATCCGTTAAAATTCTAAATACACTCGTTAACAATGAAAAGGAACCGTATTCATACCTTAAGCATGCAGCCCCCACGTTATCACTCTTCTCCTTGGTTGATTTTTAGCTCAAATTGAAGACAACGCAAAGACAACACTTTTCTCTTCATGGGCTTGAATTCGGGAGCTCGATTTTGGTCAAAATTGGTTTTCTTCTCTCCAAGGTTCTTCTCTCTCTCTTTCCAGAATTTTCTGGGTATTCTTGGTCTGAAAAATGAGAGGAAAGGGCTGAAATTAGACTTAAATAGGCATGGGTCATGGGCTAACCCGATTGGGCCGGTTTGGGCTAGCCACCGACCTTTCCGCCTTAAAATGTCCATATCTCCTTATCCCGATGTCACCTGTGGGCCCACGACCTATGGTTGGAAAGATAATTCAATTATCTACAACTTCTATCTTTGGTGTTTTTTCCAAATTCCAAACTTATAATACCATTTCTGCCCCCTCGAAGTCGATCACCCGAAAACATTACTTAAAAATATTTGTTTGGAGGACTTCCACTTTGATTTGGCTCAAGGGGCCCTTCTTGAGTTATGTTTAACTTCACATATGTGATTCACATAAATTGTCGCATGTCCCAAAAAATCTCGGTGTGGACCCCACCTCACTGCGAATAATCCAACGTACAAAAATACGAAATATAATCTTGTCAACGTGAGTTTAAATTATGAAGAACAACATGATTGTCAATTTTTGGACTCCAATTTTCTTGGTCATGGCCGAATGGCCTCTTGTTCTTTCTCCATGCTTCTTGAATTTTCTAGGGTGCTAAATGATGAAGATGACTTAATTAGTCATCTTTTGCCACTTATATAATTAACACGTGTGGGATATGGCCACACCACACACACATGGTTTTTATATGGCCATTTTTCGAAATATTTAGTTTTCAAAATTTCACTTCTAGCCCTTAATTTCCATGAAATGCTTAACTTTCCATAATTCACTTTTAACCCCAAATTTTTCTTATTCCCAATTTACCCTTAACACTCCATTACAATGAAAACATTAATATGCAACTTGTGCATTAACACAAAATCAACAAAATCGGAGATTAAAAGTCTTGTCCATAACTTGTCGCAACTAACTTAAAATATTCCAACGCACAAAATACGGGATATAACATATTAGAAAATATTTCATGAACCACTAATTATACTGAACACGAGAGCATATGATATGGAATTATATGAACCGTCAACGTGGAGCTATGCCCAACTAGAATTGTAAGAAGTCCACACCGGAAAGCCAACAAGGAATAACGACTGACGAGACGATCGCCGATACAAGGAAATCGAAGATAAGATACTTGCGTTGCAAGAGAGTCATAACAGAAGAATTTTCGTAGTCCTATGCTTCTGGGATTATATTGATAGATGTGAGGGAAGGAAGTAAAGAAAAATTTGTAGCAGGAGCTCAAAGATGTTGCGAGCTATGAAATTTGTTGAACTCGGATTATAAGTTTGTCATAAGTGTAAGCGGGTATGTGAAGGATAATAGATGGCAAAGAAACATTACGTATATACGTATTTCGGATTATGATATAAGCGGCCTTAGGAAGGAACATAACCATTTGGTTCACTAGCGACAAAGTTATGCTGGGTAAACTTTTGGAATGTAAGGGTAAAAGAGATGGCACCGAAGGAGTAAACGCAAAGAGGGCGCCATGTATGAGAAAGGTAATTCCCCACTAATAAGGGAACAAGGAGCGAGAAAAAGAGAATACTTACAGGACGATGAATAGTTATGGCACGGCAAGTCAAGACTACCATAATGGAGAAAGAACAAGAGCGAGATGCTAGTTAATTTCCGATCATGTACATGAGGACAAAGAAGTGAAAGAAGATGATGCGCGAAGGCAATAAAAGAGTTAAGAAAGAATGAGAAGAGAGGCCAGATCAAGTTATAGTTTAAGCAAATGGTAATCGGACCCTAAAGGAAAAATAATTGTTCTAACGAATCAAATATTGTGTCATTAGGGTTGACAATACCGCAACATTCGAGGATGAATGTTTTTAAGGGAAGAATGTTGCACCTCGTATCTTCGAAGAAGCACTTATCAAATTTAAAACATAAGTACCTTGAGTTACGGTTAGGTAAAACCACTTTGAAATATAAGCAAGCATTATCAAGTACATTTAACGAGTGAAGGGTGTATACAAGGTATCACGGAAGGTTTTATAAGAAATGAGTGGAAGAAATGGAGTAAGTACGACTTTGGAGAAAGGATGGGTAAAGTTTAGTGTGAAAATTTTGGTCCAACTTGACGGACAAATATCTCTTAGCATATGAAGTGTTTTGAAGTGAAACAAAATCCTAAAATGAAGTTCGTCGAGTCTAGTTTCCAACGCAATAAATTTCTCGTTGATAGGACATCGGAGTAGAGAATTATGGACGTTACAAGTTCAGCTGACGGAGCAGAAACGCGTGCTACGGTAAAATGCTTCGATGGTTGCTACGGTAAAATGCTTCGATGGTACTTCTGATGCGCTATATAGGGTTATAACCCCCTTTTTTTTCATCAAATTTTGCTAGAAATTTCCAAACAATTGAAGAGAGAGAGAGAGGGAATCACAAAGTAAGCTATTTTCAAGTGACGGAGTATTAATTGAAACTCGGATAAATGCATGGATGTGATTGTAGTATGGTTTTGCGGTGGATTCAAGGTGGATATTGAAGATATCACTATTTGAAAAAAAATAAGGTATGAATCTCTCCTTAATAATATTACTTTTGGTTAGTTACGAAGATAGAGTGATGAAATGGTTGTATAATAAAGTTGTTGGTTGAGGCTTGGACAAACATCGCGTGGGATGTTTTATGGAATATTTTTGTATTGATGATGATGTTGTTGATATTGGTGCTGTTGTAGTTGCTGTTTTATTGGTATTGTGATTTCGGGCTAGGCATATAAACAGGGAAGGTGCTACCCGAATTTCGGCAGATTATAAATGGATTTATTTGAAGGGCTAAGACAAGCGTATAACGATGAGTCTAACGATTATGTGAATCCTCTTAAATGTATACTTGCGAGCTCAGGCGAATAAGAGTAGATAATTGGAGGCTGAACAGGTATGTTAAGGCTTTCCCTTTCTTTCATTTTGGCATGATCCTATGATACGAGCAAAAAACGAGTAATCGAGTCTCATATTACTACTCTTTCTTAGAAGTATTAGGAGCATCTCGGTTATTGATGATCTGTGCTCCTCTATTATGATTACTCTTTTCGTTCACGGGTTTCATATTTTGTATCATGATAAGGTTAGTTTATGTTTATGCATTACGTTCATTTGCATACACGCATATTCGACCGTGACCCGCGAGGCGTTATATACGCGTATATTATATATATTATATATATATATATGGGGGTATGGGAAAAGGGCGAAACCTTATGCACGCATTACCACTGATCCCAATTTGCGCGGTGATGATGATTATGATGCCGAAGCGGGAACCTATATGATGATTATGATGCCCGATGGGGCCTATATGGGATAGGGATCGAGCCGAACGTTCCTCGGCACTATGACCTATGCATTGCATATCTGTTACGCCTTAGAAAATTTTTCGTACATGTACTGTGAGTAGGCGAGAGAAGGTCATAACGTATGCAATGTTGATCGAGCAAGAAAGGATGTAAGTGGCCTTAATTACGAGTTTCAAGGAAATGCGAGGTGAGAAAGAAAGTTATTAAGGGAAAGCGAGTCGCATGGTGTATATCGGGCAAGAATTTTGAGCAACGAGTAACGAGGGCATAAGGATGCCTTAGAGAAGTGGGAAGATGTCCTAAGATTGGTATTGAAGTGTCAAACAAGTGCCAAGAAGGTTCCATAAGGATCGGAGATCAAACGAGTCGACGAGAATGAAAACGGAATCATCGAGCATTATACGGTCCAATCTACGGACCGTATAAATGATACCTGACCGTATAATTGGCCGTATAATTGACCGGAAGACCATCGACCAACGGACCCGGATCTACGGCCACATATACGGTCCGTATAAATAGTACGGACATGTGGAACCGTATGATTGGTCTCGGCCAAATCTTGTATTTTTAATATAAGGGACCTCTCCTTCTTTTTAATTCATTTCATCTTTCATCTCCATGACTCAAGAAGTCTCTAGAATGCTCCAAACACTTCCACCATAAAAATCCAAGGAGAATTGATGAGCAACAACACAATATTCATGCAACCAAGTGGATGAGATCCATCTAGAAGTCATCTCTCTCAAGAAATCCCCAAAGGATAGAAGCTAGGGTTTTGTTGTTACAGGAGTATTCTTACTCAAGGATTGTTTCACCATCATCTAAGGTATGTTTCATGACTTTTATATGTTGTTTAGGGTGTTGGAAAGCTAAGATGCTTAGATTGTACAAACATGGAAAATGGGTTCTTAAGAAGATGAATAGTGTCACTATTGAATAGTGTTTAGATGGAAATCATGAGTGTTGGTATGATGTGATTATGAATATGTTATAAATGATGTGTAGACCATGAAATGAGTGTGAAGTACGCAAAATTATGATGATGGGCCAAAAGCCATAAATGTGAGTAATTGGAGGAAATTGGTGGATTTTGCTAAATGTATAAGAACGATGAATGTTGGGTTCTATATTGTAATTATTGTTGTGAATGTTGGGTTCTATATTGTAATTATTGTTGTGAATGTTGGGAGCTAAAATAGAGTAAGGGAAACGTAGTAGAAACAAAGGAGATCTTTGCCCAATTTTCCTTAGAAATAGAGGTCCGTTCTTATAAATTCTTAACTAACAACGACATGAATTCTCTTGAAGGTATGTGTAAGCGCATTAAAGGAAGAACGAGCAAGCAATAAGGATAGTAAACGTCAAGAGTATGTAAGGCCGTCCCTTTTCTTTCAAGGCATGATCCTTAGGCTATAGCTTCGTAAATGTTTCTATGTCTCTCTCGTTTTCATAAGTTAAATGCTTACGTCTCCAAGGCATAAATTCTATTCTAATAATCCATAGTTGTTTTCCCAAATTGCCATGTTCTTCAAACCAAAGATGTACGATTTTGTGAGCCTTCAGATGAGGAAATGAGCATGTTTTATGATAGAAATGGCAAAGCCAAAGTTGAGGATATATTCTATAATGATGAAGGTTATGATGATTTTTATGGCCAACGAGTCTCAAGTTATGAGCTTAATGTTTTTACGAAATGATTTTATGCTCAAAGGCTCCGAGTTCATGATTTCAATGACGACATAAGAATGTCAAGCTATCTATCAACCCTTTTTATTTCATTCATGGAATCTTGACAAGGTTTTCTCAAAAATCCCAAAGACATACGGATTGACTTCTTACAAGATTATAGCCCCGTTTTACCTTCCTTAAAAGAGTTATCGTTCATATTTGTAGCGTTCATTGATAGTCCCACCTTACTATGATTGTTCCTTCAAGGTGAGGCGTGATGACCATGATGAATCCATAACATAGTCGGGGGCTACGACCTTACGTCCCTCGATATAACTATAGCTTTTCCTTGAGCTCTTGTGCATGCTATGTATATTATGTATGTATATGAGATGAAAAAATGTTTTCGGGGAAATGGGGGAAAGGTGCGAGGCGCTATAGACGCATAGCTACCTGATCCCCGGCATATCATGTTATGTTTTCATATCCCGGATGCGGGATACCCGGACGCGGGCTAGATGGGTGATGGATCGGGCCGTACGTTCCGCGGCATAGTTTTTATATATATATATGATGACAGATGGATCGGGCTACACGTTTCGTATGAACATATAATATGATGTTTATGAGTATGCATGCATGAATCGCCCTAAGGGCATAGCCGTCGGTTATTCATTGTGTTATGTTATTCCCTTATCACCTCTTATTTTATTGATGTATGCCTTACTTACTCGGTACATTATTCGTCGGACGTCCTTTCGACGCCGTGTTCATGCCCATGAGAACGGGAGGCGGTCCGGCTCGGTAGAAGCCACCGGTAGGTGCGAGGAGCACTCCATCTTCCGGAGGTGCTATTTGGTTGATACTTTGTGTATATTGTATATGTCATCCATGAGAGGCTCGTAGGTACTAGACGTGGGTTGTGGTTCCATGATGTAGACAAGTGTGTATGTTTATAAGTATTAAAAACGCAGTTGCACGTATTAAAGATAATGTTTCTAGCGAAAAGCAAATTCTCTATTTAAGGTATTCGATGATAAAGACGAATGTTTGTCAATTGAGTTAAGAAAGTGTTAGTGCGAGCGGTGCTCGGTGGTTAGCCCCGGGTGCCCGTCGCGGCCCCTAGGCGGGTCGTGACAATATCATACGCCCTCAGAGGCATTTTTACTAAATAGAGATATACAGATATGTTCAGATAGTAAGACATACAGATGCATTCATACAGACATGTTCAGATAGTCAGACATACGGATATGTATTCGAATCGATCGTTTAGTTTATGATTCTTAGATTTTCTTCGCTGACTCCTATGTGTATGTTACTCTGCTTACGGACTCGGTACATTATCCGTGCGACTCCCCTATTGTTTGGGGGGGGTTGCGTCTCATGCCGGGGTTCATATAGGCACGAGACGAGTTGCGTCCTTAGGTTACTTCTTGGCTTGACAATGGGCACTCCTCCATGCCGAGTTGTCATCTAAACTTGGTATATGTTTGATGTTTATGGGTAGGGAAGGGGCCCTGTCCCGTCCACAGCATGTCCAGTATGTCAGTAGAGGCTCATAGACGCTTATATTCAATCAGACAGTATAGCCCGCTCAGCACATGTTTGGTTACATAGTTTTATCGGGTAGCCTTGTCGGCTTGTACCCCGGTTCAGTTTAGTGATGCATGTATATATATATATATATATATATTATCTTTTGAGGGCGGTGACCCTCTAGTTTATGACATCTATCAGTCAGCAAATCATGTTGTGAGCGCCCTCAGGTGGCCCAGAATGAGCATGAGCAGATATGTCATGTACGTTTAGTGGCATCTAGGAGGTCAGCTTCTGGGTGTCCGTCATAGTCCTCCAGTTGGGCTATGACATTCTTTGTCACTCGTTTCTTGATTATTCCAGACCCCTAACACCCCTAAATAATCCCTAGACTTAACCATGCTAACCTATAGAGCATAATCCACCAGTTGAGGACATAATTAGCATATCAGAAGGCTTGTAAATACGGTGTAATCCCTCTCCTCCTCCTTGTGTTTAGTTGGAGAATTGGTACAGGTAGATACAAGTTGAATTGAGAGCTGATAAAGTTGAATTGAGATCCTTTCTCTCTTGCTATAATTCAGGTTGGATTCATGTAATAGTTGAGTACTTAGCTTGGAAAAGTATGAAATTGGAAGCTAACACTTGTGAATGTTGTTGTTGGCGTTGTGTTGGTTGTATAGGTGTTATAATAAGATTGATTATGATAAATTTAGTGTGGTTGTTATTTCTCTTGATGTTGTGAAAATGGGAATATAGTAGAAACAGAGGAAATATTATCAAATTCGATGTAGGACAAATTGTCGCTTGATATAAGTAATATACATGATATACCGAGGGTTTTCTTGGCCTAACAAAAAGTGTTACCGTTATTGTAGGTCAAGACGTGAGTCAAGCTATGGAATAGAGTCGCTACAAGCTTACAAGGTATGTAAGGTTTTTCGTTCCTTCTTTCGGAACGAATCCAACGAAGCTAATGTATGTACGTCCCTCATAAGAAGGAACTCCATTCCAATGTTTACAAGTTCATAGTCTTCATGCCCTTATATGTTCCCTTGATTCATGTTCACTTTGACTTATGTTGTAATGGCTCTTGGCTTTCCATTGAGTTACATAGAGATGTTGTTAGTTACATTATGTATTCGAATGCTACCGACCTTACATCAGTCCGAAGTGTTCAAAACATTATTTTACAAGTCTATCATGCATTGTATATATGTATCTATTTTATGACACCGAGCCGCGCTAGAGTCGGCCTGCACTTATCATGCCCACCACTGCAGTTGGGTATGTTATGATGATGTTAGCCCTAGAAAGCGGCTTGAATGCAGCCCCATAATGTGGCTTATACATACATATGTACTTATATGTTTTTTTAAGTTAAAGCACGCATATCATACGCCCTCCGTGGCACTCAGAGTTTCAGGTTGTATATCCTTTACTTATCCTTGTTTTTCTCTAATTTTACTTATAAGTTCTTGCCTTACATAGTCGGTACATTTATTTGTACTGACGTCCTATTGTTAGGATGTTGTATTTCATGCTGCAAGTCCTAATAGACATCTCAGCGTACCTCCTCAATAGCTTAGTTGTTGGTATGCAACTATGTAGTGTCTTATGTACATTTTAAGGTATGGTACGGCCCTATCCTAACCGTTATGTTTTGTCTGTATGTTCCTAGAGGCTCATAGAAATGTGTCATGTATATAGTTGTCACATGTGGCCTTTTTGGTGTTGGTATGATGTACGTACTCTTGTGAGGGCCTCGTCGGCCTTTGTTTTGGTGTATATGACTTTATCATTATAGATCCCTTGCTATTCACGGGATATGATCCGAAGGATGACCCCTAAAATTTTATAGATCAGATGGACAGAACTCTGCCGGTAATACACGTCACCACTAATGAGTCAGTAGAATTTGCATCTTATCAATTGTGAGATGTAGCGGTGTTATTGTATGAGGCTTGGGAACGGTCCAGGGGACCGAATGCACCACTAGCGGCATGGTCAGACTTCATAAAGGCTTTTCTTAATCATTATCTACTTGTAGAGATCCGACAAGATAGGGTTGATCAGTTCTTGGCCCTCCGCCAAGAATATGAGTGTACGATAGTATAGTCTTTGGTTCGATTCTCTGGCAAGATATGCCTCTTCTATAGTAGCTGAGGTGAGTGATCGGGTGCATCGATTTGTAGTTGGTCTAGGGCTACATTTGATTAATGATTGTATGACAGCCTCATTATAAGATGGTATGGATATATATCACTTCCAGACATATGCTCAGAGCGTAGAGAATTGTAAACGACAACAACGAGTAGAGCATGATCGTGATAGGGGTCACTATAAGAGGCAAAATCTGCAGGTTATTCAGGAGATTCTCAAAGTGGTTTTAGGCCGTAGCTTTTGAGACATTTAGCCCGTTTAGCAGCAATACGACCTCCACAATTTCGGGGGCAAGCCGTTATAATCGATTTGTTTATTTTGGACTCCGGGTCGAGTTCGCCGGGCATCGAGCTCACAACATAGGGGGATTCTAGCTGTGCAGTGCCTCCCCGTGCCTTGATGTTATCGGTGCACCGAGGCTCACTTCGGAAGCTGCTGTTAGGGCTTCATGTATGTTATACTTGTGTTCAGCTTGATTATGTGATGCGAGACTATCCCTGAGCGGGGAGTAAGCGGTGGCGTGCACAACCGACTAGATGTAGTTGCATCTTCGTTATCGTGGCACCCTCCATGGCAAGGTCTTTAGAGTTTTGCAGGTAGAGGTAGTGGTAGAGGTGCATCATCTAGTTTAGTCAATGGTCAGAATCGTATCTATGCTTTGATGGGTCAACAGGACGCAGAGTCATCCCCTGATGTCGTCATAAGTACCTTATCTGTCTGTTCTCATGACGTATATGCATTGATAGATCCTGGTTCTACACTATCCTATATTACACCTTTTGTTGCTAACAAGTTTGTTATAGAGCCGGAATCACTACGTAAGCCAATCACAATTTCTACCCTAAGAGGGGAGCCTGTAATCGCAAGACAAGTTTATAGGAACTATGCGGTGATAGTTTGTGACCACGACTATTCTGTAAAACCTAGTAGAATTAAAAATGGTGGATTTCAATACAATAATGGACATGGATCGGTGGGCATGTTGCTATGCTACCGTTGAATGCTGGACTAAGATTGTTAGGTTTCAGTTTCCCGGTGAACCGATCCTTGAATGGCAGGGCAATACTCTGGTGCTGAAGGGTAGGTTTATTTCTTACCTTAAGGCATGGAGGATGATCTCTAAAGATTATATATCAATTTGCAGGTGAGACGAGAATGCTGAACCGCCAACACTCCAGTCAATTCCTTTAGTAAATGAATTCCTCGATATGTTCCCAAATGAACTTCCTGGTCTTCTTCCTGAAAGGGAGATCAGGTTTGCTATTGATGTACTTTCGGGGACCCAATCCATATCTATTCCCCCTTATCGTATGACTCCTGCCGAGCTATAGGAATTGAAAGTGCAGTTGAAGGATTTGTTGGAGAAAGGTTTTATTAGGCCCAATACTTCGCCATGAGGTGCGCCGGTGTATTATTGTGCAAGTAGATCGATTTGCGAATGTGTATTGACTCTGTAGCGGCTAAAACAAAGTTACTATCAAGAACAAATATCCTCTTTCCAGAATCAATGATCTATTTAACTAGCTATAAGGTGCCAAATGCTTCTCAAAGATCGACCTGAGATCTAGATACCATCAGGTAAGGGTAAAAGAGAAAGATATCCCGAAGACTGCTTTCAGGACGAGGTATGGGCATTTTCAATTCCTAGTAATTTTCTTTGGGCTAACGAATGCCCTAATATATATTCAAGCAGAAAGAGTTAAACCTGAGGCAGTGAAGATGGTTCGAATTGCTAAAAGATTATGACGTTGATATTCTATAAAATCCCGGCAAGGCTAACGTTATTGCTGATGCTCTTAGTCACAAATCAATTGGAAGTTTGGTCCATGTAGAGGTTAGGAAGACACAGCTGACTAGTGAACTTCACTAATTGGCCAGTTTGGGAGTTCGGCTTATGGACTTAGATGATAGTAGTATTATGCTTTAGGATGTATCTTAGTCGGCCCTCACGGCTGAAGTGAAAGCTCAATAGTATGAAGATCCGGTCATAGTGAAGATCGAGGAGAAGGTATTCGAAGAAGGTAAGACTATAAAATTTGAGCTTGGGACATGGAGTTCTGAGATATCAAAACTGTTTATGTGTTCTAGATATAGCGGGACTACGAGACAGAATCATGATAGAATTCCACTATTCTCGGTATTCCATTCATCTTGGATCCACGAAGATTTATCATGATATTAAGGGCTTCTATTAGTGGAATAATAGGAAAACTATTACAGAGTTCGTTGCTCCGTGTCCCAACTATCAGCAGGTAAAGGTTGAACACCAGAAGCCTGGTGGGTTATTGCAGAATATAGAAATACCGACTTGCAAGTGGGAGGTGATCAACATGGACTTTGTTACAGGATTGCCTAGTTCTTATTGCAAATTCAACTCTATTTGGGTAAACGTTGACAGGCTAACCAAATCAGCTCATTTCTTGCAAATTAAAACTACCTACACGGTAGAGGATTATGCGAAGTTGTATATTAAAGAGATCGTACACCTTCATGGTATTCTGTTATCTATTATATTCGATGAAAGTGCTCAGTTTATCGCTAATTTCTGGAAATCCTTCCAAAAGGGCCTAGGGGCTCAAGTTAGTCTCAGTGCAACATTCCATGAATAGGTAGATGGGCAAGCAGAACGGATAGTTCAGACCCTTGAAGATATCTTGCGGGCTTATGTTTTAGATTTCCAGGGAATCTGGGATGATTATTGGCCACTTATAGAGTTTGCATATAACAAAAACTACCATGCCAACATCAAAATTGCAGCTTATGAAGCTTTGTATAGTAGGAAATGCAGGTCTCCTATCAAGTGTTTTGAAGTGGGTGAGTCGAGTCTATTTGGTCCCGATCTAGTTCACTATGTTGTAGAGAAGGTGAAGCTTATCCAAAAGCGGCTGCAGATAGCTCAGAGCCATAAAAATCCTATTCAGATGTGCGTCGATGAGATTTGGAATTTCAGGTAGGTGATTGGGTAGATATCGCCTATAAAGGGTGCAATGAGATTTGGTAAGAAAGGGAAGCTCAGTCAAAAATACATCAGGCCATATCAAATCATTCGGATAGTAGGCCAAGTAGCTTATGAATTGGAGTTTTTGCTAGAATTAGAGTCCGTCCATCTGATATTCCATGTGTCGATGCTACGAAAACGTATTGGAGATCCCTCACTGGTAGTCCCAATAAACGATGTGCAAAGTACAGAGGATCAAATGTATGAGGACATTTGTTATGCCCTAAACCTGACCCTGGACGCAACAAGCATCCGATGTTATGAACAACACCGGAAGCACCTTGTGAATTGATAACCATCAAGTCCTTTTTTAATAATCCTTCATTAGCTAATTAAAAGGAATTATAAAATAGCTAAACATACTCATGCCTATAATTTGAGAAATAAAATCAGCGGAACTCTGTAATAAATAGATTGTCAAAGCATAGAAATACCCATGAGAGTCGAACGACGACTCAACCAATACATACAAAACAACATCTATCTATAGAGTCTCTAAGATGACGAATAAACATCTAACTATCGGGACACAGCCCGGAAGCTAAAGGCAATAAGTAAAATAGAGGGTGTCCCACGATGTAAGGCGTGGGCTCACCAAAAATTTGGAAAGCAGCAAGTACTCCTAATCTGTGAGACCTGTCTGTACCTATTTGTCATAACCCAACCGGAGGGCCGCGATGAGCACCCGGTGCTAGCCCACCCGGGCACCCCTTAACATACTTTCACATCTCATCTAGGTGAGCCACATAGTTAAATTATGCTTTTCATTAGCCTATTCACTGTATATCAACGGAAAAATTTTCGAGGTGTAACATTCATCCCCCCTTAAGAACATTCGTCCTCGAATGTTAAGCACTCGGGAATTCTATGAAAATTATGCCAGAGTTTCCCCTATAATATGGCACTACCATCCTGTCACAACAACCCATAATAACAATGCCTCACAGGGCCACAACATAATAACAATAAAATTTGGCCACACACGACCCAAATGCATAAAAGGAAAACATACATACCTTACGATCTTGATGTCTCATCTTGGCCCTCTTCCGAGGGCTGAAACAAGTGCGGATATTTGGATCTCATGATTTCTTTCGCTTCCCATGTCATTTCTTCTCGGTTATTATTTCTCCACAAAACTGTAATCGAGGCCACTTCTTTGTTTCTAAGCCTCCGTACTTGCCTATCTAATACGGCAATGGGTTTTTCATCATAGCTAACTTTTCACTAAAAACATCATTTTGGGGACGATCCTAGTAGGATTTCCAACACATTTATGAAGCATCGAGACATGGGCGGGATGAGCCGGGACTCCAATCGGAAGTAGATCTAACTCGTAAGCTACTTTGCCTACTTTCTATGCACAACTTCATAAAGCCCAATGTACCGGGGACTAAGCTTCCCCTTTTTGCCAAATCTCATTACACCGCCATTGGTATGTACTTTCAAGAATACCCAATCTTTCGCTTGGAACTCAAGTTCCCTAGACGCATTATTCGCATAGGACTTTTGACGACTTTGGGTTTTAACAACCGATCTTGAGAGCTTAACTTTCTTGGTTTTGGGCCAAATGCCCGTCTTTTGCCCTCCCTTTTCAAAACCTAATTGGGGATTTCCTTTATATAAAACTTAA
>NW_026716599.1:0-17030 GCF_029784015.1 Lycium ferocissimum
GACCCCGAGGTTTATTCGACGGATGCGGCGAACCGGGGATAATTAAACACGGTGTCACGACCCAACTAGGGGCGCGACGAATTTTAGATACTTGTAAGTACCCTTGTCTATCTTTTACCCTTTCTTTGAGTGGGGCATGCCTTTGCGCCAATTTTTTTCTTTTGTTACTAACATTAACATAGTAGCGAATTTATGAACATGAGCTAATAAACTTTTGCTTGCACATTATACAGCGTCGAGGACAATCGAAAATACAAAACATCTAGCTTATATGTCATCCGAGCCTCTAAGCATAGTACACATATACATAATAGGGCGAAATCTTGCGGGTGCCGAATATATATACAAAATAGTACCAAGGCCTCAGGAACAACAGCGTGTTCTGTCAATCTGGCCGATGGAGCTCTAGGAGTCAAGTACGTCACACCCTGGCCGACTGCGCGGCATGGAACGCGGCGTCCCGCGGTGTCACGCCGATGCCTTCGTCGGGCGTGGACGGGCACCGAACGCCCCCTCGCCCGAGTCGACGAACCCTTAAACGTTAACTCAAAACCTTTTTTTTTTTTAAAACAAGAATTGAAAATTTTTAGATGAAAAACCAAAATCGACACGTGGCTCAAGGCATCTCAAAACATGCTATATCTTGTATATACGACATAGAACAAAGGAGCCAAAAGGCGTACTGCCATTTACTGGCTCAACAAAATGATGGTAAAACCACCAAAAACGGTAACCATAACTCCCTGTGGGCATTACTTCGCGGAAACTTCTCTGGTATGACTTTGTCTCTGATATGCAAAACTATACCAAAACGAGGGCGATCTCACGAAAACAAGAGGAGGCTGGACAATTTGACTCCAGATCTTGGTTCCCACTAGTTAAAAGTGAATCGGCAAAGCGTCGCGCAACTCTTGGACACTAACGGGCATGAAACGCAGCCAGAAAGAAAGGGGTCGATGCGAATATGTCTTGAATATATAAACATCAACCGAAGCATGAATGAAGAAGTACAAAGTACAGGTAAATTTAGAGAATTGATATAGATTAATTTAAATAGTCCTTGGACAACCCGATTCCGAAACCAAATAATAATAATAATAGTGATAATAAATACAACAATGATAATAATGATAGTAATGATAATAATCCCGCCCGGGTGTGCGTCCCCGACATAATCTATCTTAGCCCCGCCGGGCATCACGATCCCGAAGCTACGATGATGGCCTCTTGGTGCATCTTGGGATCCACGCATCGTCTATCCACAGCCCCGCCCGGACATGCTTTTGCGATATAATATTCCTAACCCGCCCGGGCATACGCTCGTGACATAATACTAATTCTAGCCCCTTCGGGCATAATAACAATAATAGTAATAATAATAATAATAATAATAATAATAATAATAATAATAATAATAATAATAATAATAATAATAATAATAATAATAATAATAATAATAGTAATAGCGTTGTGGAAAGTAGACATAAGTCGTAGGTGGAATGAAATAGTAGAATCTCGCACCCCATAGGAGTGGTTTGAAGTCTTATATAATAAAATACCGCACCCCTTCGGAGTGGTTTTGAAAAAGAAATCAAACTCACGTTTTCTTACTAACGCCTAAAAGCCCGAAACAAGTTTCGAGTCAACGACTTGGTCGAGGAAGTTACGAGTAGAAGCCATTTATAAAAAAAGCGATAATCATTTTAGGAACATTGACCCTCATAAGATATATTAAGAACTTAATGGAGACATCATGAAAGTTTCAAGGCGATTCAATTACATTTACGCAGGTTTATAGATGCTTGAACATTTTTCCAACGAAGATATGAAGATCCTAATTCAATCACAACGAATGAATAGTACTCAAATTAGGACTTAGATTTCTATGAACGAGAATAACCCCGAGGCTCGAATCCAAGCCTAGTACACCTAGGACATACCAAAAAGAGAGAATAGCTTTACATACCTTACGAACGTCTTATACTCACTTAAACTCAAATCCCGTTTCGTCCAGAATCTGCAAATGGTCAAAGTTACCAAATATAAATCATATACCTTTAAAGAGCTTGTTTTTAGCCCGAATTTGTCTAAAAATTTGGGCGCCATCTCTCTATAAATCTAACATCCCAGGAGTTAAGCACAAGCTTAAATGACAACAATTGCCCAACAACAACATCAAGAACATCAATGACACCAATAAAGCGCTACAAAACACATATTAACATAAATAGTCTTTCTTTCAACATAATACATCAACTTCCGTTTCTAACTTCACACACTTTTCATCCAATATCGACGTTTTCATATTTATCTACTAATTCGAGACCATTCAAATACATTTCAAACACATTCCTCATTATTCCTCAAAATGCGCAAGTTTTTCATCAAACCCGATCCATCCCAACCTACAATTGCAACAAAATTACAAAATTGCATTGTCATCTTCCAGTTCCTCCATGACAACATTAATTCACACCTTAGACCATTACTGCCACAATTATATAAAAATCATATAGAATTCATATAATTTCTTGACATACATGCCATTTCAACGCCTTGACTTAGTCGCTAAGCCCTTTACTTACGTCACAAAGGTCCACAACAACACAATTAAGTTAAGTAAAATCAAATTCATTTGCTCCACATCATAAGGCTCACGGCCACATCCATCATTCACACACACACACGCCATGCATACACACGTCACACTTTCATAATTCTCGTCTAATTCTAATCATCATAACATATAAATTTATTCCATAACTTAAAACATAGAATTCTTACCTTTTCTTCAAATTCAACTTGTCACAAACGTGGTTCTTTTGCTAAACTAATTATACCACGTCGAAAGCGCCTTGAACTTGTTAATAATTCAAGAAGGACAAGATTTTTGGATCAAAGATTGAGGCTCCAAGAATTTTTTTCTTCTCTCTCTTTTTTTTTCTTGGCCGATTGCTCCTTTCTCTTCTTGTTCTTGTTTTTGCTTTAAGTTTCTTGAAATAAAGACACAAGGTATGAATAACCATATCATGGGTCCATAGGACATATAGTGGGATAAAATAAAGTAATTTCGCACATAGGAATACCGAAAATTTTTAGGCCGGATACCATGAAGGGACTTGTTTTTCCCTTCTTAGAAAAAAACATTTCTTTTTCATAGACATAGGAAATAGAACTTATATCATGTCGTGTCTTGTCATAACATATCATATCGTATCATATCATATCATATTGTACCATATCATATCATATCGTATTATATCATATCATATCATATCATATCATATCATATCATATCATATCATATCATATCATATCATATCATATCATATCATAAAACATATCATATCATATCATTCATATCATATCATATCATATCATATCATATCATGTCATATCATATCATATCATATCATGTCATATCGTATCATATCATGTCATATCGTATCATATCATATCATATCGTATCATGTCATATCATATCGTGTCATGTCATATCATATCATATCGTGTCATGTCATATCATATCGTGTCATGTCATATCATATCGTGTCATGTCATAGCACCGAACAACGTCGGCTCGCCCACATAGCGCCGAAATACGTCGGCTCACCCATATATCCCACGTCCGGGCATCTCGCGTCCGGGATGATAACGCCAGCTGATCAGGTGGCAATGAACATGTATCCCTTCCCCTTCCCCATATACCCCTTCCCCCACCCCATGTACATATACATATCTCATATACATATGTTATATAAGCATGCAGGAGAGTCCAAGGAAAATTATATATCCATCGGAGTGACATAAGGTCGGAAACCTCCGATTACATTATGGAATAACCAGGGTCATCATGTCTCACCTTGAAGGAACGATAATTATAAGGCGGGACTATTAACGGAAAATAATATTAAAAGAAAACATGAAACGAAATCATGGACATCATAAACGTTAGTTCATATGCTTGAAATCTTTAGAAAATAGTATCATAACCAAGGAATAAAATTAAAGACCAAGAACTAGTTTAACACTTTCATATTCGCATTGGATTCTTAACTTAAGGCTCTTAGTCATGGAATCATTCTTATCATACTTGTCATAGACATATTCTCTTCCTTACATCATCATTATCATTATTATCATCGAAATATTCTCATTAGAATAGTTACAACACTTATCGTTTGATAAACGGAGCAATAAAGAAAATCCGGGAACAGTGGGCCCACCTCGAGTCAAATGAGGTGGCGTACACAATTTACATATGTTACATTCCAAGACGTCACTTATGAGAGTTTTGAGGTAGTCAGGTCCTATTTGTGCGAGTTCTAGATGTTTAGGTAACTTTCCAACATTTAATGCAAAATTTTAATTCAATTCTATTGAATGAAAAAGGATTAATTTCAATCTCGGATTTCTAGGAAAGGAATTGTCCCCGAGGCCCGTGTCCAAACCTACTACATCTAAGACATGCCAAGAAAGGAAGGTGAAACCTACATACCTTTTTCCGCTTTTGTGCTACTCCAAATTCGAGTTGCAAATCCGCCAAAATCTACAATTTGGTCATGTTTACCAAACATTGATTAGAGCATTTAAAGATTGAATCTTAAGGTACTACTTGTCTACCGAAATTTCGGAGCACTTCCCCTATAAATACACCATCCCCAAAATTCAACTTAGCCAATTTCAATCAATAACAATCCGGAATTCAATCCGGCCAAACTATCAATATAATGACAACAACCATACTAATAATTTCCATATTCAATCCAAAATACATTCTAACACTTCAATCAACATACTACTTCCTTCAAGACTTTCCAACTTCCAATAAAACAATAATAACCTTATAATATATTTTCCGACAACACCATACCAATATTATATTCCATACATGTAAGAACATAATATTCAATTTACATAACTTCAACCACAAGTCTCCAACTTCTACCATTTCACAAAAATTTACTAAGCTCTTATTAGCAATATAGAATCCACACAACAACAACCAATATACTAAATAAAATTAACTCATTTTCCTCCACAATTCAACAATTATACACGGCCATGCAAACATTATGCAACTCACGGCCACCACCCCTATTTCCATATTCTTTATGAATTTCATTCATTTTTGTATACTACAACATGCACAACATCCATGACATATAAAAAGGGAATGAATTCTTACCTATTTCCTTAATTCTTCACTTGGCTAGAAATCACCACTTGTATGAATATGAGTTTTTCTTGCTCCAACACCCCTTTCACTTTGCTAAGGACCCCTTTAATGGATTGTTTGGCTAGAGAGAATAATTTTTGATGCAAAATTGTCCAAGGTTTTTGTGGAATTTTGCTATGGCCGAATGGCCTTAGTTGTTTTTCTCCTCCTTCTCTTTTTTTTTTTTTTTTTTGTCCTTGAAATTTTCTTAAGAATTCTAGAGAATTTGGTGATTAAGATGACTTATTAAGTCATCTTTTCTTGGGCCCTTTTTAATTTAATTCTCATATGGGCCTTAATCCATATGTTGACCGACCACCTTGGCCCAATTCAAGCCCACTCCTTCTTTTTTTTTTTGCACGTCATGAAAAATTATTTTCGAAATTCCAAATTCACCCCTTGGCCTTCCTCCATATTTCCATGAGTCGTATTGCAAATTTCCCTTTTTGCCCCTATCCTTTCTTAATATTTCCGCTTCCAAAATTTTATAAGCAACTTATGTGCTAATTAGAAATAAGATTATGGCCTTGCCTTTAACTTCCCGCGATTGTCTCAAATTATCCGAACACACCAAAAATGCGGGATATAACATCCTCCCCCCCTTAGGAACATTCGTCCTCGAATGTTCGATTGGTCCCATAATGTATTACGATACTTCGGGGAGGTCTCCTTTGTAGCCATCTCGCACATCGCTTAACATATCCATTTTAGAAGCTCGGTATCGTAGACCAATTGACTTAGCTCCGAACTTTGGGCCTTGAGTTAATAAGTCCTTTTGACTAGGACTAACACATTCTCCGAGGGTCTACACACGCCTATGTTCTAAGTCTAGTAAATTGCGGCTCATTCCTCGTTAGAACTTGAATCGTCATAGTTCATTCTAGGTCTAATCACGACATCTATGCTTATATCTCCCGTCTCCCTTTATTAGGGCCCTACAATCACAAACGATATGTTACATGCGTATATATATTACTACTATTTCACACCTTATGCTTTTTAAATAATCATCGCCTTCTCCGATCTTCTATATGACCTCTATAAGGTATCTAGCCGCTCCACATATCCTAGTTTCCCCTTAGATTGCCCTAATTTCACATTCATCTCTCATATATACATTTATGGAATTTTACTTACTTCCTGGGGGTCACCCATCTTGATATTTCTCTCACCCTAGCACGCTTAACCTTGAAACTTTGATGCATCTTAGTGCCTTGATGCTAGTCTATTTGCCTCCCCTCCCCGAGTACCTATATCACATAATATGGGACAAGTTGGGGTCTTACAATTTTTCAACACGCCGCGTAACACGTCTTTTCTTTTAATTACTTTTTAACCTCCGCGATCCCTAGTATTCGTACCTATGTATATGGCTATTTTTCGTCCCGAATCTCCAAATTCCCCTTACATTCAATAATACAAGGAGCGGTATACAATATAGTAGAATCTAGGTCAATTTAACACATACATGTAATAGGAAAATGCCGATAATGTACCTGTAGCGGCGTCTGGGGAAGGTTCAGGATCCTGCCGTCCCGTCAATGCATATATACGGTGTGGAGGACCGGCTGAACTGGGTGCCCCTCCTCTGCCTCGACCACGACCTGCTGGAGCCTGGGAGGCCTGCCCCGGAGGGCGCACGGACGGTGATGAACCCACTGCCGACCCGGCGGGCTGAGCTCTACTTCCCTCATTCCTTAGCGGACAATCTCGCATCAAATGGTCAGTCCGTCCGCAGGCATAACATGCACCCGTATCTCGGTAACACTGTCCAGAGTGTGGCCTGCCACACCGAGCACACCGTAGTGGGGGTTGCCCTGTCCTGCTGGAATCGGCTCATGCGGGACCCCGAAGCTCTAGCACCCCGATCGGTCCCGATAGGTAGGACGATCAAATCCTCTATCCGCAAATCGAGGTGGTGCACCGGCCGATTGGCCCGAATACCGGATTGCTCCGTGTGCCCCCCCCCCGTATTCGCTTCTACCCCCGAAAGATCCGCCTTTTTTCGGGACCCCTATCCGGATAACGCCCTCTCTCCGTAGCCGATATTGTTCCTCCAAGTTTTGGGCGTGGGCACGGATACGAGCAATAGTCATCCCATCCTGAAGTGAAGCCGTCAAGCACTCCTTAATTAAATGTGGCCCCAACCCACTCACAAACCGGTGTACGTGGTCTCCCATATCAGCTATCATGGTCGGGGCATACCTGGCTAAAGAGTTAAAACGAAGACTGTATTCTCGGACGCTCATGTTTCCCTGCTTCAGATTTAAGAACATATCGGCCCGAGCCCGTCGAACCTCAGGTGGTAAGAAATGTCGCAGAAATGCCTCAGTAAACTCCTGCCATACCGGGGGAGGTGCATTTGCGCCCCTCGAAGATACCCAGTTACTGTACCACTGAACCGCTACGTCCCGCAATCTGTATGAAGCCAATTCTACCGACTCTGTGTCCGAAGCATGTATTATCCTCAGTGTCCTCAGCATCTCATCTATAAAACTCTGCGGGTCTTCCTCTGGTTTTGATCCATAAAACTCCGGGGGTCTCAGAGTGATAAAGTCGCGGGCCCTTGCACTCACCGCCCTGTCTCCCGGGTCTACATCTTGCCGCTGAACTTGTGCGGCCACTAGCTGGGTCAATAACTGGATGGCCTCTGCCATCTGATGGCCCGGAGCGGCTGGCGGTGGAACTGGAGGTCTTTGGGGTTGGAGCTGGAACTCTTTCTCGCTCTCCGCCGACACGGGGGGAGCATGAGAAGTCCGAGAAGGAGCTTCATTATAAGACTCGTCTTCTTCTCCGCTGGTGGCTCCCGTTCAATTCTTTTCCCGGCCACCGTTTTGTTCTTCGGGCCGCCGTAGCCTTCTTCTTCATCGGCATTACTGAAACCATAACATAGGATTAGGAGAATAATATGGAAACCTGATAGCATAGCTCTATCGCACGATCTAGAGTACAAAGAAGGTCATATTTCCTAAATGCCCTGCAGCCTCCTGTTTATAAGTGTGGCGCGCTACACACCCATAAACAGGACTCTACTGGACACGGCTCGTAGACAAACCCCTAGGACCGCCTGCTCTGATACCACACGTCACGACCCAACTAGGGGCCGCGACGGTGCCGATACTTGTACCGAGCACCCCTTATCTATCTTTTATCCCTATTACTGAGTGGGCCGTATGCACTGCACCAATTTTTTTCTTTTTGTTACTAACATTAACCTTAGTAGCGAATTTATGAACATAGGCTAATAAACTTTGCTTGCACATTATACAGCGTCGAGGACAATCAGAAATACAAAACATCTAACTGTACATATACGTCTACGAGCCTCTAAGCATAGTACACATATACATAGGAAGGGCCGAAATCTTTGCCGTGCCCGAATATATATACAAAATAGTACCAAAGAAACCGAGGCTCGGAACAACCGGAGCGCGCTAAAATACTGGCGATGGAGCTGCTCGGAGTCAAGTCCGTCGTCACTTGCCGCCTGCGCGGCATGGAACGCAGCGTCCACAAGAAGGGACGTCAGTACGAATAATGTACCGAGTATGTAAGGCATGGAAATTAATAATGCAAGCAAAGACACAAGGTATGAATAACCATATCATGGGTCCATAGGACATATAGAGGGATAAAATAAAGTAACCTGTACATAGGAATACCCTTTTTAGGCTGGATACCATGCATGCTTGTTTTTCCCTTCTTAGAAAAAAAAACATTTCTTTTTCATAGACATAGAAAATAGAACTTATATCATGTCGTGTCTTGTCATAACATATCATATCGTATCATATCATATCATATCATATCATACCATATCATATCATATCATATCATATCATATCATATCATATCGTATCATATGTCATATCATATCGTGTATCATGTCATATCATGTCATATCATCGTGTCATGTCATATCATATCGTGTCATGTCATATCATATCGTGTCATGTCATAGCGCCGAACAACGTCGGCTCGCCCACATAGCGCCGAAATACGTCGGCTCACCCATATATCCCGCGTCCGGCATCCGCGTGACGGGATGATAACGCCGTCGATAGTGGCAATGAACATGTATCCCTTCCCCTCCCCATATATCCCTTCCCCCACCCCATATACATATACATATGTCATATACATATATTATATAAGCACGCAGAGAGTCCAAGGAAAATTATATATCCATCGGAGTGACATAAGGTCGGAAACCTCCGATTACATTATGGAATAACCAGGGTCATCATGTCTCACCTTGAAGGAACGATAATTATAAGGCGGGACTATTAACGGAAAATAATATTAAAAGAAAACATGAAACGAAATCATGGACATCATAAACGTTAGTTCATATGCTTGAAATCTTTAGAAAATAGTATCATAACCAAGGAATAAAATTAAAGACCAAGAACTAGTTTAACACTTTCATATTCGCATTGGATTCTTAACTTAAGGCTCTTAGTCATGGAATCATTCTTATCATACTTGTCATAGACATATTCTCTTCCTTACATCATCATTATCATTATTATCATCGAAATATTCTCATTAGAATAGTTACAACACTTATCGTTTGATAACCGGAGCAATAAAGAAAATCCGGGAACAGTGGGGCCCACCTCGAGTCAAATGAGGTGGCGTACACAATTTACATATGTTACATTCCAAGACGTCACTTATGAGAGTTTTGAGGTAGTCAGGTCCTATTTGTGCGAGTTCTAGATGTTTAGGTAACTTTCCAACATTTAATGCAAAATTTTAATTCAATTCTATTGAATGAAAAAGGATTAATTTCAATCTCGGATTTCTAGGAAAGGAATTGTCCCCGAGGCCCGTGTCCAAACCTACTACATCTAAGACATGCCAAGAAAGGAAGGTGAAACCTTACATACCTTTTTCCGCTCCTTGTGCTACTCCAAATTCAAGTTGCAAATCCGCCAAAATCTACAATTTGGTCATGTTTACCAAACATTGATTAGAGCATTTAAAGATTGAATCTTAAGGTACTACTTGTCTACCGAAATTTCGGCAAACACTTCCCCCGTAAATACACCATCCCCAAAATTCAACTTAGCCAATTTCAATCAATAACAATCCGGGAATTCAACCGGCCAAACTACCAATATAATGACAACAACCATACTAATAATTTCCATATTCAATCCAAAATACATTCTAACACTTCAATCAACATACTACTTCCTTCAAGACTTTCCAACTTCCAATAAAACAATAATAACCTTATAATATATTTTCCGACAACACCATACCAATATCATTGTCTGCCATACATGTAAGAACATAATATTCAATTTACATAACTTCAACCACAAGTCTCCAACTTCTACCATTTCACAAAAATTTACTAATCTCTTATTAGCAATATAGAATCCACACAACAACAACCAATATACTAAATAAAATTAACTCATTTTCCTCCACAATTCAACAATTATACACGGCCATGCAAACATTATGCAACTCACGGCCACCACCCCTATTTCCATATTCTTTATGAATTTCATTCATTTTTGTATACTACAACATGCACAACATCCATGACATATAAAAAGGGAATGAATTCTTACCTATTTCCTTAATTCTTCACTTGGCTAGAAATCACCACTTGTATGAATATGAGTTTTTCTTGCTCCAACACCCCTTTCACTTTGCTAAGGACCCCTTAATGGATTGTTTGGCTAGAGAGAATAATTTTTTATGCAAAATTGTCCAAGGTTTTTGTGGAATTTTGCTATGGCCGAATGGACTTAGTTGTTTTTCTCCTCCTTCTTTTTTTTTTTGTCCTTGAAATTTTCTTGAGAATTCTAGAGAATTTGGTGATTAAGATGACTTATTAAGTCATCTTTTCTTGGGCCCTTTTTAATTTAATTCTCATATGGGCCTTAATCCATATGTTGGCCGGCCACCTTGGCCCAATTCAAGCCCACTCCTTTTTTTTTTTTGCACGTCATGAAAAATTATTTTCGAAATTCCAAATTCACCCCTTGGCCTTCCTCCATATTTCCATGAGTCGTATTGCAAATTTTCCTTTTTGCCCCTATCCTTTCTTAATATTTCCGCTTCCAAAATTTTATAAGCAACTTATGTGCTAATTAGAAATAAGATTATGGCCTTGCCTTTAACTTCCCGCGATTGTCTCAAATTATCCGAACACACCAAAGATGCGGGAACACACCAAAGATTATATCGGTTGCGTGATGTAGCGGAGTGCACCCCGCGGTTCAGGGGTAGGAGATCCGACGTGGGGGCACTCGGGAGCGGTTAGAGCTCCCGGGGCTTCGGGTTCGCAAGTGAACGAGAGGTTCCGGTCGGTCGAGGCCACCCGTACCTCGGTGTTCTCATTGTGGGAGGCATCGTGGGGAGTGTTATCGTGCTACGGGTGCTTGTTTTTCTTGTGGCCGTCAAGGCCATATTATGAGTGTCGGTTTGGGGGTAGTCCGGAGTGGTGCGGCTCGGCCTACGGGGTCGATTCTTGGTTCATCTTCCTCTTACGTAGCTATGCGCCCTATGGGGCGGGGTATGCCGACACCGGAGCCGCGGTAGAGGTCGTGGCGGAGCTTTCGGTTCTAGCGGTCCCTCGAACGGCATATATGCCTTGGCACAGCCAACGGGATCGAGAGGCGTCACCAAATGTGGTTACGAGGTATACTATTGATCTTCTCCCGAGATGTATACGCATTGATAGACCCGAGGCTCTACTTTATCGTATATTTCTCCCCCTTGTCGGTAAAATTGGGATAAAACCCGAACCGATAGAACCGTTCGAGGTAGCTACGCCGATAGGAGATTACGTTATAGCAGAAAGCGAGGTATATAAAGATTGTTCGGTGATTATATGTGGTCGTTGCACCAAAGCAGATCTGATAGAGCTGGATATGACTGAATTTGATGTTATTATGGGTATGGATTAGCTAGCTTCTTGTTATGCCAACGTTGTTGTCGAAGGTAGTTCACTTCCAATTCCCAGGAGAACCAATTATAGAGTGGACGGGAAATACAGCATCGCCGAGGGGTAAGTTTATTTCATACCTCAAGGCAAGGAAGATGGTTAGAAAGGGGTATATCTATCATTTGGTTCGTGTGCATGACTTAAAAGCAGAGGCACCGACTCTCCAGTCAGTCCCGGTAGTCAATGAATTTCCAGATGTATTCCCAGATGAACTTCCAGGTCTTCCTCCTGAGCGGGAGATAGAGTTCACTATAGATGTGATGCAGTACTCGGCTATATCTATTCCTCCTTACGAATGGCACTGCGAAATTGAAAGAAGCGAAGGAGCGACTAAAGGGATTTGTTAGAGAAGGGCTTCATTAGACCCAGTACATCACCTTGGGGAGCGCCGGTATTGTTTATGAGAAAGAAAAATGGGTTGTTGCGGATGTGTATTGATTACAGGGAGCTGAACAAGGTGACTATAAAGAATAAATATCCCCTCCCCGGGATTGATGACTTATTTGACCGATTGCGGTGCTAAGTGTTTCTCAAAGATGAACGCGGTCGGCTATCACAGTGCGGGTAAGAGAGGCGGATATTCAAAGAGCGCATTCGGGACCCGATATGGGCACTATGAGTTTAGGGTGATGTCTTTTGGGGCGACCAATGCTCCAATAGTGTTTATGGATCTGATCAACCGAGTATTCAAGCCATTCCTAGATATGTTCGTGATTTTATTTATTGATGATATTCTGGTCTATTCACGATCAGAAGAGGAGCATACAGATCATCTGAGGACGGTACTTGGAGTGCTCCGGCACCAGAAATTGTATGCTGAGTTCTCCAAATGTGAATTCTGGTTGACTTCAATAGCATTCTTGGGGCATATCATCGGAGCTGATGGCATTCGGGTTGATACACAGAAGATTGAGGCCGTAACGACTTGGCCTAGACCACGACGCCTGCGGGGTACGTAGTTTTACGGGGTTAGCGGGATATTACGGAGATTTGTGAAGAAGTTTGCTTCGATTTCAGCGCCTTTAACGAGGCTAACTCAGAAGGCCGCTAGATTCCGTGGACCGATGCTTATGAACGAAGTTTCCGGTTCTTTGAAAGAAAAGTTGACTACGACTCCGGTTCGACTCTTCCCGAGGGACCGGATGGTTATGTCATTTATTGTGATGCTTCCGGTGTTAGGTTAGGTTGTGTATTGATGCGGCATGGCGAGTTATAGCATGCCTCCGAGCGCTCGAAGAAGCACGAAAGAAATTATCTTACTCATGATCCGAAATTAGCGGCCGGTAATTCATGCTTTGAAGATATGGAGACACTATCTATATGGTGTTCATGTTGATATTTATACGGATCACAAAAGCCTCCAGTATATCTTTAAGCAGAAGGAGCTGAATTTGCGGCAGAGAAGGTGGCTAGAGTTGCTGAAAGACTATGATGTTGACATTTTATATCATCCTGGGAAAGCCAATGTTGTAGCAGATGCGCTCAGCCATAAGTCTATGGGTAGCTTGGCGGACGTGCAACCAGAAAGAAAAGAAATGGTTCGTGAGATTTATCGCCCAGCTAGTCTTGGAGTCCGTCGGCCGATTCCGAGAATCTTTGGGTTTTCTGTTTGAGAGGTTCTTTGAATCCTCTATTTTGGAAGAGGCAAAGCGACGCCAATACGAGGACCGTTACGGCACGATATAGAGACACAGCCCTTGAAAAGGAGAAAACCCCATTCGAGATTACACCTGATGGAGTACTACTACATAGGGGTAGATTATGTGTACCTGAGGTTGCAGGGCCGCGGCGACAGGTCATGGGAGACACACATTATGCCGTTATTCCGTTCATCCGGGATCAACAAAGATGTATCATGACCTCGGATGCTTGCTCTTGGTGGGATGGTATGAAGAGGGACATAGCGAGTTTGTTGCTCGGTGCCCAAATTGCCAACGGAGTTAAGATCGAACATCGAAGCACAGTGGATTGTTACAGGAAATGGAGATTTCGACTTGGAAGTGGGAAGCTGTCACGACCCAACCCCGTAGGCCGTGACTAGTGCCCGAGCTAGACACTCATATATACATATCTATTAGACATAATCAAACCGAAGCTGAACATCATATAGAAACTTTGTGGAATCATACGACATCTCAAAACGTCACAAACATATATCATGATAACCTGTCTCCTGAGGAGTCACAACTAATCAAAGGATATCATCGCACATAAGCCAGCAAGGTTATCATAACATGTGGGAACGCCCCAACTATATACACGCAAGCCGACAAGGCTGCCACTACATACAGTATCCCAAAACATATAAACATTCGCAAGCCGACAAGGCTACCACTACGGATGGTGATGCAAGCCCACTTGCCTCAAGGCCATTTACAAGGAGCCAAGCCCGGGAACTACAACACTTGCAAAGCCTATTCATGAAGCGGGAGGCTCTTGACTATACTTTTGATGAGCACCTTGGATCCCAAGTCCATTTGTTGATGAAGATTGCTTGGGGAGAAGAAGAGGAAATGGGAAGTTACCACAATGGCTAAAAGATGAAGAGTTGGCTATTCTTGCAAAGGAGATTTCAAGATTTTGAAGAAAGAAGAATAGCCAAACAAGGCCCTTGTCTCATTAAGGGTGTTTATGTCATTTTGCTTTCTTTTATTTCTAGCATAGTATAAATAGTTCTCTTCTTCTTCATGGAAGACTTAGACTATTTTGAATATTGATATTTAATATTGTAAAACTCTTGAGAGTTGAGAGATTGTGAAAACCTTTGATTGAGTAATTGTTGAGAGGATTGGTTATTTGTTGATTCCAAATCCCTCTTGGTCATCCTGTTATATCCCACGTTTTGTGCGATCGGATAATTCAAGATAATTGCGGGAAAATAACAAGCAAGGCCTTATTTTTATTTTGTTTGGCATATGAGTTGCTTATGAAGAATTTTGAGCGGAATTATCAAGAAAGGTCAAGGGCATAAAGGAAATTCGCACTACGCCTCATAGAAATATAAAGGAAGGCGAAGGGTAAATTTGGAATTTGGAAAATAGTTTTATGAATTACAATTTGTCATGGAAGAAAAATATTTGGGCTTGGACTTTTTTTTAGAACAAGGAGAAGGCCCAACCGGCCATGGACATGGGCCTAGCCCATGTGGGATTTAATTCCTACAACTTAAAAGATGACTAAGTCATCTTAGTCACCAAAATTCTCTAGAATTCTCAAGAAAATTTCAAGAACAAAAAAAAAAAAAAAGAGAAGGAGGAGAAAAACAACTAAGGACATTCGGCCATAGCAAGAGCAAAAGAACCTTGGGGATTTTTCATCAAGAAAATTATTCTCTTCCATCCAAACACCACCTTGAAGGGTCCTAAGCAAAGTGGAGTGGTTATTGGAGCAAGAAAACATATATTCATACAAGTTGTAAAATTCTAGCCAAGTGAAGAATTAAGGAAAAAGGTAAGGTTTAAGCCTTTTCTTATATGTTATGGATAATTATGTAAGTTGTAATATGTGAAAGTGGAAGAAACTCATGGAAATATGGACACTTGTTGTGGCCGTGCATGTATGTGTGTGTGTGTAGGAATAATGGCTTAATTATTTTATCTAGTGTTTGGTTGTTATTGTTGCGGATGCTATGTTGATAATGGAAGTTGAATGATTTTGGAGAGGTTGTAGTTGGTATGCATGATGCTAGCCGTGTATGTGCATGGTGGTGTGGCCGTGTAGTTGTGGTGTGGTGTGGAGGAAAATAAGCCAATTTTATGTAGTGTTTTGATTATGGTTGTTGTGTGTATTTTATGTTGATAATAAAGCTTAATGGTTTTCATGAAATTGTAGTAGTTGGAGGTTGGTGGTGGAAGTTTATGTAAATGAAATATAATGTTCTTGTATGCAAGAAAGATAATGAGACTAGTATGATATTGTCGGTATATGAATTATTAGGTTGTTATTATTTTCATTGGAAGTCGGAAAGTCTTGAAGGAAGTAATATGTTGATTGAATTGTTAGAATGTACTTCGGTTTGGTTATTGAGATCGTTAGTATGAATGTTGGCATTGTTGTTGATAGTTTGGCCGGGTTGAATTCCCGGGATTGTTGATGATTGAAATTGGCCAAGTTGAACTTGGTGGGGATGCGTATTTATAGTGGAAGTGCTGCCGAAATTTCGGTAGACAAGTATTGCCTTAAGATTCAACTTCTAAATGCTCTAACCAATGTTTGGTAAACATGACCAAATTGTAGATTTTGGCGGATTTGCAACTTGAAGTTGGAGTCGCGTAAGAAGCGGATGTCACACCCCGACCTTACTGGGGTGTGATGGGCACCCGACCCTCCTCAGAGTCGAGCGAACCCTTAAACGTTCGCGTTACTAAAACCTGTCATTTCGAAAATTTTTAAGAAACATGAAACTTTTCAAACAATAATCATTATCTGAAAACGCATACTCTTTTAACATTTACAAATCATTCGCACTTCCCGACGCATTATCCACAAGACACTGTCTGCAAAGTCTCTAACATATGCTAAAACCATGACACGAACACTTTGACTCGGAACACTCCGGCCGGTGGAGCTCGCCAATCCCGCGGAAACAACTCCTAGCAAAGTCTTCTCTTCATGCAGGTGTACTGCGTGGCATGAAAACGCAGCCCCCCGAAGAAGGAGGTCGGCACGGGATATGTCGAGTATGTAAAGCGATTACAAATAACAACCACCGCTCAATTTAGAAGAAAAGAAATCACAATCAAGCTCATTACACGCAGCCCTCGGAGGAAAAATATAAATGTATACGGGGTCCTAGAACAATCCTTAAGTAAACAATACAAAAAGAAACACATTCCCTTGCGG